>NW_027555344.1:0-49834 GCF_003287225.1 Phascolarctos cinereus
CTTGCCTGCGTACATGAACTCATGCATATGGCATGTTATGAAGCAGTTGTGAGGAGAAATTCTCACTTTCTAAAGTTTCACACTGAATTCATCCTGTTTCTTGGCATTTTCACAGCTGGCTGAAAAATATGGCCCCATCTATACTCTTCATATTGGAACCCGGCGTGTTGTGGTGCTACATGGATATAACATTATGAAGGAAGCTCTAATTGATCATGGAGATAATTTTATGGATAGAGGATCTTACCAATGTTTGGAGATGTAGCCAAAGGACATGGTAAGTTTAGTTTTCTGAAAAGAGTCACAGAAAAGCAAAATGTATGGCAAAGTATCTCCAGTAGAACGTCCTCCTCTGGAACATAGTTACTGGTTTCATTTTAATTGTTCTATTCTCAGTACCTAGCAGAAGACCTTCATGTAGTAGGTACCTGGTACCTGCCATTCTGTCATTGTATTTTAGTTTGAAGTGAATAAAATTAAACTTGATCAATGAACTAAGCCAGAAACTCCATAGCCATCATACACACTGTGCCCTCCCCCTTCCAATGTAAGAATAACCAATGTCCTCTTCTCTTCTACCTAGGATTATTTTCAGTAGTGGAGAGAGGTGGAAACAACACCGCAGATTTACCCTGACGACCCTAAGGAACTTTGGGATGGGGAAGAGAAGCGTTGAAGAGCGAGTTCAAGAAGAAGCCCAATGCCTGGTGGAGGAGCTCAGGAAAACAAAGGGTTGGTTTTCAGTTCTTTCTTCCTGGGCATGTAGGGTCCAACTGCTCACCTACTCCCAGTCCTAAATGCTATTTGCTTTGGGAATCATTTTAAAAGTCTCTGCCTTCATCTACTTACCAGATAATAACTCTGCCGGGTCAGAAAACTCCCTTCTTTTTTCTTGTGCTCAGGCATTATAAGTTTATCTAGCCTCCCTATAAGTAAAGACATCGTCCAGGAGAATAATATTCATTAGCCTTTAAAGAACTAAGCACCCTATCTAAGTATGATGCCCATATCCCATCTGATTGGAAACATTTCTATTAAAGTTGCTTTTTCCCCCCTTTGGTAACTTGTCTCCACATTAGGTCAGCCCACTGATCCCACCTTCATCCTTAGCTGTGCACCATGCAATGTGATCTGCTCTATCCTCTTCCGTGACCGATTCAAGTACAATGATGAGAAATTTCTCCATCTGATAAACTTGTTAAATGAAAACTTCCGCCTCGTTAACGAACCATGGATACAGGTAAGGCCAGAACTCTCTTCTTATTCTGTGGTTGTTTGCTGAGTTTCAGCAACAAGATCAATATACCATAGCCTCTCATCTCTTAGCCAAGGTCCCAACGCTCATGAGAACACACACACACACATTCACACACACACATGTCACTCAAGGACAATAACATCATGCAATATCTTTGGCTCTCACATAAGCTATTAGGTAGATATCCTGTTCCTAGTTGGCACCTGCACTAGATGTAGATCATTAAAATTGAAGTTATATGGAGAAGTGTTTGACTGGCGCCTGGGGTATCTCTTCACAGATGTGACCAAGTAAAAGAGTTATCAAAAAAGAACCTGCCCAGGATATCCAGGAGAGAATAGGAAGGGCAAGCCACTTAGATGAGTACCTACACTGATTCTGGTGGTGATCTGGCTCTGCCTCTACAATGGATGGACATGTAGGATGAAAACCTTCATCCACTGAAGCCAGAACTGAAGATCCTCATCCAGCTGAAAAACAAGCTTTCTTTTCCTTTGCCTATGTTCTGTTCCATTTACATTCTGGAATATGTACTTACAGTCTGGAATAGGTACTCTAGCTAAACCCTTCTGTGGTAGAATGTAAATTTTTTGAGGATGAAGACTGCTTCATTGTTGTCTATAGCACCATAGCCTAGGACTTGGTTCATAGTGAGTACGGAAAAAATGCTTGATGCATTTTATTAACTTAACGTGAATTGAACTGAATTAATTGCATACCTTGGTGCCTGTTTATCTTCTTTTTTTTTTTCATGTTGGCCATTCGAAGGCAAGTAGATTTCCCCTTAACTCAAATATGAGCTTCTTTTGAACAACGACAAAATATTATGCCATCTGGTCACCTCAGTGGGTAGCACAGCACCAGATAGATTAGTTTTGAGATATTTGACAACTTAAGGTTAGATTTGAGAGGATTTATGAACCTCTTGACAAGGTGGGGATTTGTTTTGCCTCATTATGTGTATTTTCTTGGATGGTTTTGTTTTTCTTTTTTGTTTGTACCAATGTGCAGTGAAGATGAGAGAGAAAATATATTTTGTCAATGAAAAATTTAATTAAATTTAAAAAAGAAATGGAATCTCTAATTTATAATGAGAGATTTTAAATAGTTTCTTCATGACAGTAAATTCACATGTGTTTGTTTTGGTTTGGGGTGTGTGTATGCAGCTCTACAACTTTTTACCAGCATTCGGAACATACCTCCCTGGAGAGCACAAAAGAATTTTAAAAATTAATGAGGAACTTAAAGATTTCATTTTGGAAAGAGTGAAAGAGCATCAGAAGGTCCTGGACCCCAACAACCCTCAGGACTACATTGACTGCTACCTCTCCAAAATGCAGCAGGTAAGATGCATGGGGGAAGCACCTTACTTGTTGAGTAAGGCTGATATTCCAAGGATTCTTACAGGCCACAAGCACAGAAAGGGACATGAGAGAGAACCTCAAAGTACCCACATCCCCCAAGGATGCCACTGGCTTTCTAGTAACTGGTCTTTGGTCTGCTCGTATCCCTTATCTGAAGTCTGGATGGAAAAATGAGATTGGAAGAGTTCTGCTTTTCTGGGTGATGAGCTGGTGATCTGGACTTTCCTGTTTGGAAGGGGATATTGTATTGGAGAGTGATAATAGGAATCAACTAATAAATATTTACCAAGCAACTACTATATGCCAGGCACTCCGCTTAGTGCCAAAGACACAAAAGAGGCAAAAGACAGCCCCTGCCCTCAAAGAGTTCACAGTCTTATGGGGGAGATTATATGTAAACAAATGTATACAAAGTAAGCTCTAAACAGGAGAAATGGGATGCAGAGCAGGGCTTGGAGTCAAAAAGACTTGAGTTCAAAGCCAAATTCAGACACTTCTTAGCTGTGTAATCCTGGGTAAGTCATAATCCTCATTTGTAAAATGGGGATAATAGCATTTGTCTCCCAGAATGGTCATGACGATAATTTTCTAAAGGACGTGGTGAACTTTTAAACATTATACAAATACTAGCTCAAAATCTAGCTATAATTTTCTCTATAAAATCACTCAAAATTAATTAATTTCAGGAAGGGAACAGTATTAATTTTGCCTCACAGAAAAATGAAGATGATACAAAAGCCTCCCAGAAACCCAAAACCTATTCAGAAAACAAATAAAGCACTTACGGTATCTCATAATCTCCCCAGCTCAGAGTTGTCATCAGGACATCAGCCCAACATTCTAGTTAATCCTTAACTGTCCTCCAGTCCTACATGGTTCCACTCAGACTGATACAGGAAGCTAGGTTGTGGTATGGATAGAGTGCCAAGCCTGAAGTCCAAAAGACTTGTGTTCAAATCTGGAGTCAGACATGGTATAGTATAGTATAGTATAGTATAGTATAGTATAGATAGTATAGTATAGTATAGTATATTATATTATAGTATAGCAAAGCATAGTATAGTATAGTATAGTATAGTATAGTATAGTATAGTATAGTATAGTATAGTATAATACAGTATAGTATTAATATAATATAATATAGTATAGTATAGTATAGTATAATATAGTATAGTATTAATATAATATAATATAATATAATAAATATAATATAAATAATATAATATATAAATATAATATAAATAAATAATATAATATAATATAATATAATAATATATAATTATAATATAATGTATAATTAATTAATGTAATATAATTAATATAATGTAATATAATGTAATATAATATAATGTAATGTAATAATAATACGATAAATAATACAATACGATACAGTAATACATACGATAATAATATAATAATATAATATAATAATATCACATAAATCACATAATATCACATAATATCACATAATATCATATAATATCATATAATATAATATAGTATAGTGTATAGTATAACTCTGAGCAAGTCACTTAACCTCTGTCTTCCTTCATTTCTTCAGTTGCAAGATGAATATAATAATATCGACCCCTATGGTCATTGTAAAGATCAAATGAAATACTATTTGTAAGGTGCTTAGCACATTTAGATGCTTCATAAATACTTCTTTCCTGCCTTCCTTTAGAGTGTAAATCAGGGGTGGGGAGCCTGTGTCCTTCAGGCCACATGTGGCCTTCTAATTTTACAGAACAAATCTAAAATTTGGATTCAGTGAAAAGGCCACACTTAAGGATCTAGAAGGCTACATGTGGCCTGACATCTGCAGGCTCCCCATCCCTGCAATCAATGCATTAAACAGCCCCTAGAAGGAAAACTGGGTTTGGGAGCATTAAACAATGTGGAAGAAGATCTTTCTTGATTGCCCAAGTAAGTCATGAGAATTCAGGGCTGGAGGTGGGGAGGAGAGAGTAAATGTGTTCTCTCCCCCCAACACCATCATGGCAGTGTCATGAACTCTTTCCTCTCTGTATTCACATCATAACCACCTTAGTTCAGATCACCAGCATCTCTTACCCAGACAGTGACAATTCTCTCCTACCAGCTCTCCAAGCATCCAGACCCTCAATCCATTCTTCACAAATCTGCCAAGTAAACATGCATAAAGTGCAAGACTCTCTGGGTTATTCCCATGATAGAAGCTTCAGGCTCCTAAGAAAACACTAACTCATGTATTTGGCATTTAAAGCCCTTCACAATTTGGCTGCAGCCTCTCTTTCTAGGCTGGTTACACATTCTTCCCTCTCACAGCCTCCCTCTGTGCCCCAGCCAAGCTGCCCTGCTTGCTCTTCTTTGTACACAATATTCCATCTTTTGCCTCTTTACCTTTATACAGTCTGGCCCCCCTCCCTGGAATGCTCTCACTCTCTTTCCTCAACTCTTAGCAGCCCTAATATCCGTTCACACTCAGCTGCTACCTCTTTCAAGTAGCTTTCTCTTATTCTTCCTGTTGTTAATATCCCACCCCCAAATATTCGTGCATTTATTTTCCATGGATCCCATGTGTACTTATATTTATATGTATTGTATTCCTTCAGTAGAATCGAAACTCCCAGAGGGTAGGGGCTGTCTTAGTTTTATCCTTTGCTTTTATATCGCCATTACCTGGCATTCTGCTTGGCACAGAAAATACATTTGATACTTCCTTGTTGATTGACTGATTTCATATACTGACAAAAATGTTAAACACTACAGAACCAGGTGTACATCATTGAACTGTTCACTAGAGACTTTCTTTCAGGTTGAAATGAAGGTATCCTTAAGAACTTTTTAACACCCTCCTTCCATATATTGCCACTCTGTTTCTATTGCCTCTGCAATTTTCAGTTTTTTTCCAGGGGCCCTGGGCCAATGGGAGATTTTTTAAAAATAGTGTTAAGCTGACATACAAGCATGAGAGTATTGATTCCATTGCTTTATCTTTTCTCATTAATTTATTTACTTTATGCTTGTCTGGTTTGAAGTTTTGCAGGTCAAATAATTGACTCATCTTGAGTTTCTGTTTTTCAGGAAATGCCTGAAACCCACCCTTTTTTCTTGAAGTCCATCTTCTTTTACCAAATATTTATTTTCTCCCACCCAATGAAAAAAGACAAATAATAACCTTCTTAACAAACAAGCATAATCAAGAAAAATACATTTCTATACTGGCCATGTCCAAAAATGTGTCCCTTTCTACATACTAGTCCATGAATTCTCTCTCAGAAGGCAGGTACCATTCTTCATCATTAGTCCTCTGTGCTCATGTTTGCTAGTTGAACTGACATGAGTTCATAAATCTTTCAAAATTGTTCATTTTTACAAGATTGATGGCTGTAAGTCCATCTTATTTTATTCAGGATGAAGGTTATATTTGCAGGATTACTTATTTAGTACTATAACTTCATCTGCTTTCATTTTAATATTATTGTTTCACCTCTGTAGGCCTCAAGTTCTTTTTCTTCAAAATGAATGTGCTAGGCCAGTTGATCTCCAAGATGCGTCCTAGCTATAAATCCTAGGAGCTTGCGTATTTCATAGAATTTCATAGAATCTGTGGGTTGGAAGGAGTCTTAGCAGCCACCTAATTTTAAGGGCTGTCCCAGAAAAGGGTTAGAATTCCTTTGGTTCCTCATTTCCCAGAAGGCAGAACTCATAACAGTCATTTGAAGTTACAGAGACACATTTAATCTCCACACAAGGGGATAATGTCCAAGATGTAATACATTTCTTCATTAAGTAATAAATTCCCCATGTACGGAAGTCTTCAATGTGGGGCTGGCTGACCACTTAAGGGAGATTTTGAAAAGGAAACTTCTGATCAGTTACAGATTGGCTGGTTGAATTTCCGTCTCCCTACAAAATTTGAAATTCTGTATTCTTCTGCCCCAAGACTTTTCTCTCAGTTCCCTGTTCTGAAAATCTGAAATCCCTTCTTTTTTTTTTTTGAATAAAATGCTGTCCTGCTTTGTAGTAAAAGTATCTGCATGCGAGGTCTCTTAGCAGGTTATAAACTTTTTAAGTGAATTGCTTTATCAGGTCCTCACCATGCCACATATATCATAGATAATAAATAGAGAGCTGAAAGATCCAGCTCTCTCCTGTTATATATGAGGAAACTGAGGCCCAGAAAAATTAAATGACTTTCCCATGGACACAGACCCCTTAGCTGAGAATAAAGTTTAATTCAGATCTTCCTGATTCAAGCCTAGTGCTCTATTCACTATATCATGTTTCTGGATGGGAAGAAGGTTGCCTAGGAAAGGTAAGCCTGTGGATGAACAGGGGAAACCTAAGAGCATTAGGAAGGTTATTCTGTTTAAGAGTGGGGAAATGAAGGTGGGGGAGGGCTCCTAGGACAAACTTTAAGAGCTTCACATGGTTACTAATGGCTTTCCCTGCTGTCTCTCATTACTTAATCTATTTTGTATCTCTCCTTTAGGAGAAAGATAATCCCCAGTCTGAATTTGACTTGGAAAATCTAAAAATGACAGGAAGAGATTTATTTAGGCAGGAACAGTGACAACGCACAGCACCGTAAGATATGGCCTGCTGCTCATTCTGAAACATCCTGAGGTCCAAGGTAAAGTACAGGAATTGCCATGCTTTCAGACCAGGCTTGCTTTCCCATCCCTGCAGCTTGCTCAGGAGCTGCCTCTGCTTTCCCCTATTGGATTTGCATGACTTCCTCACAGATCAGCAACAGGTCAGACAGTAGCATATTGAAGAAAACAGGACCCTTGAACAAGACCTGTTTGTTATTTAAGCATGTGGCGGTGTATTATGGGGAATTCAATTCACTTTAAACAGCACATATAAAGCTCCCACTGTGCACCCTCAGTTCTATGCTTAGCATATAAAGACTCAAATGAAACACCCCTTTCCTCAAATGGCTTGCCTTCTGCCAGGCGTAGTACTGCTGGATCTAAGGAGGCAGAAGTAGGAACCATAGGTAGACCTTACAAATTGACAAATGGAGACTTCATGTAAGGAAAGACTTACCAACTATTAAAATTCTCCAAAGTCCATTCAGCTGCGCAGGAAATAGTGAGTTCTTGCTTACTAGAGATTCTCAAGCAAAGGCTGGTTGACCCTTTGTTCAGTCCATTAGAGTCAGGATTCCTGTTCAGCTATGGATGGCCCTAGGTGAAAACATGTCACCTGTAATGCTGAGATTCTATGCCTCAGCAGCTCAGGGTATTGAGACAGGAGCTTAGATACAGAGCTGGTGAATGGTTTAAATCAAGATGATAATGCCATCACCAGCACTATCAAATTCAAATGAAGGCATACTTGCTTTGACAAAAAGCTGGCATAATAATCATAAAGAATGTGAGGTTACAAATAAGTTAACATGTAATTTCATTTGATGCCTGCTAAGGGAGGTGCAGTTTTTAATCTCCATTTTATAAATCATACGATAATAGGGTTAGAGGAGTAAGGAACCTTAGAAGACAGATAATTATGATCCTCATTTTTCAGATAACAAAATGAGGCTTACATAGATTTAATGACTTGCCTGAATTTACACAGGTAGTGTCTAAAGAGAAATGTAAACACAATTCTTTCTGACTCCATCCAGTAAATCATGGAAGTTTATCCTATTGCTGTTACAGAAGCCTTTGTATCCTTGACTGAGTAGGAGGAGGACACTGAGCCCATGTGAGAATCATCTTAGGTCCTAACACAGGCAGATATTCCACACAGGCTCAGTTGAGCATTCCCAGGAGAGTGGAACATTGAGTGGTGATTTGTATTTTTTGTCTCTGCAGCAAAAATTCATGAGGAAATTGGACGTGTGATTGGACATAATCGACTTCCTTCCATAAAGGACAGACAAGATATGCCCTATATGGATGCTGTGGTGCATGAAGTGCAAAGATTCATTGACCTGTACCTCTCAACGTACCCCATGCAGTGAACCAGGACATCCATTTCCAACAATATATCCTCCCAAAGTCAGTAGTCTTGGGAGAATGGGATGTTAAACATTATTTATTCCAATGATCTCATCATGGACATGAGAAAATGGAGTCCCATTGTCATGATCTCACTTAAAGTTCTCCTTGAGGCAGTGCTTTATTACATACAGCCTACTTGCATGTGGTGCTAAATGAAGAATAAGAGAAAAGTGTGCCCTTATCTCTGTTCTTCCTGCTTCTCATTCACCACAGTAATGCTCTGGAAAGAAAATGTACAGGGAACGTAACAGGGTGAGGTTGCTCAAGAGAAATGTTTTTGTCCTTTTCTCTTACTAGGCAGTGAAGCAGAATGTATAATACTATTCTCTGTCCCATTGTGTAGATAGGGACATTGATTTTCAGGTGTAATGACTTCCCTAAGATCATTTCAGTGTTGGAGCTGAGACTTGAACCTAGGTCTTTAGACTCTAAAATACTGCTTTCGGGGTTGCTAAATAAACAGTGAATGAATTAAAATGAATTAGATTGAAGTTTCCTAGCAATGGCTGAGCAAAACTATTCTCCCTCAAGGAAAAGTGAAGGGAGCATCACACCTAACTTCACATTTAATGTACCCCACTGAGGCATTGTTTCAGTTGAAATCATGAAGGCTTCAGTAAGAACTTACTATGTGAAATTTGCTAGGCCAAGTGCTATTGAAACAAGGCGAGAATAGAAGGGTTTTTGACCATTGAAGACTTTGGCTTGTGCAGGAGGGAGCTGAGTTTGGAACCAGGAAAGTCAGCCTAAAGTATTATTTCTTTCCTTCAGACCCAAGCTGTGATTTGATTGGCAAAGTGGCTTCTTGCTGAAGAAACTCCCTCAGGAGGTAGCCTGGTCTGCCCCTAGAGTTTTAAGCATTGCCTGGGCACTGGCCATTGACATGTTCTGCCCAGAGTCCCACAGGCAGCAGGTGCACACATGATGTATGAAAAAATGAGGGTAGGGAGAGCACAAAGAGCTTAGCACCTCAGCCAAGGTTTCCTGTAAGGGGTTACCCAGGCCAATCCTTGAAGAAAGCTGGGGAATCTAAAAGGCTGAAGTGAGCAAGGAGTGGCTTCCAGGTGTGGGACATGGTCACTATAAAGGCATGAAGACCACAGATGGGGCTTTGTGGATGGGGAACAGCAGCTGGACTAGTTCAGCTGGAGCCCCAAGGAAGGCTTGATGGGGACAATAATGGGGACATCACTCTGGAAAGCTAGACTGGGGCCTAAGCAGATTCTTAATGGCGTGACATCTCATGCACATGCAAAGAAGTATGCATTTTGTACTAGAGAACATAGTGAGTCTCTGAAGATTCTTGGGACAAGACTACAAAGGATATTCGTAATGATACCTAACTCTCCTCTGGAATTTCTTCCGTTTAGGGCACAACAATATTCCCACTGCTCACCCCAGTGTTGCATGACAAGAAAGAGTTTCCCAAGGCTGACCAGTTTGACCCACAGCACTTCCTGGATGAGAACGGGAAATTCAAGAAAAGTGACCACTTCATGCCTTTTTCTATTGGTAAAAAGAAACCCTTCTCATCTCTACCTCTCACCCTAAAAGGAGAATCCCACTCTCTCTCCCACTCTCCTCTGGCTGAGTCTTCTCCTGGCAGTTCTTCTGAAGACACATAGCCCACTCTGACATGACATACAATGTCTTTTCTAGTATTCCCGTGACCTGGCTTTTTCTCAGAGCCCTGAATAGATGAGCTGAGCCTCTTGGCTGGCTCACCTGCCCTCTAATTCCATTGCAAGATCCACTACACAAGGGGTTACTGTGAGAAGAATGTTGTGAAGAAGGAATTCCTTCCTTCTCCTTATGGCCATTAATGGTTGAATTATAACTAATAATATCTCTGTGTCTTCTCTTTCTGTCTCTGACACTCAGTCTCTGTCTCTCCTCCTCAAAACATAGCTCATAATATTCTGACTTCCCTAAAAAACCGACTTACCTAAAAAAAAATCATGTTTCAAAAAGTAAAATGTCAATTGTCATGAAAGATAAATTGATTACTGGGATGGACATTAAAGGACCATTTGAGAGTTGACTTTGGCATCTTAGAATTTGTGACAGAGGAGAAGGAGCTGATTATAGGTTAACAGAGAACTGAGATTAGGGGGGAGAACAGATTCCATAGCCTTTAGAGAAAGGATAACTCACCTCCTTTGAACTTAAATCCTATAGGAGCACTCAGTCTAAGAGGGATGGAAATCTCTCAGCATTAAACTATGTAGAAAAAAGAAAAGAAAAACAAAATGAGTGAGGAAGATTAGAGAGGATAGGAACACACATATATGTATGTATGTATGTATGTATGTATGTATAGATGCATGTATATACACAAACCAGACAACTCCCCCCATCTACAGAACTGCTTTGAATGCTACCTAATGATCAGGCTAATGAGCTAAGGTGTCTTTCTCCTTTCTTATCCCTTTGTTCCTTGGGGATGCTATGGAAATCCTTTCCCTTCTTTTATCCTCTTAACTTACCCCAAGCTGAAGATAGGAACAAGGGAAAAGCAAAGAAGAAAAGAGAATACATATTAAAATGTGTGCCTTTACCCTGCTTAAGAGAGCTTTTCTACATTTCATTTATATGAAATTAGCAATGATCCTCCTATCGTCCGAATGAGCAATGGATACAGAGAGCGAATTCTCCCTAGGAGTAGGATCCAGAGGCTGGAGAATTGCAACCATTTCTGAATTTTTAATAGGATGATTTTTATTGCCAAGATTAGGAATCTGAAAGTGGTTGCCTGAGAATGTATTAATGAGACTTTGGGCACCACACATGTAAGTGAAAAGTGCTGGCCTCCATGCAAAAGAGAAAATGATCATCCTTTAGTGGTCAGAGAGGAGTAAAGTGAGGAGGGCAGTGACCACACTTCTCCTTATATCATATCACCTCAGAAGAATTTGAAACTTACAGACTCCCACGAGTAATTTTTGAAAACAAGAGAGAAAAAACCTTAAGCTTCAGACAGTACACCTCTCTACCCTGAGAGGAGAGCTCACGTTTAACGTAAAGTTAAAAGTCAAGAAATAGTCAGGGCAAACAAGCAACAACAACAGAAACAAGGCTCTGACCACAGAAAGTTACCATGGTGACAAAGAAGGTCAAAACATAAACTCAGAAAAGGACAAGAATATCAAAGGCCACATGCAAAGGCTCAAACAAAAAATGAATTAGTCTCAGACTCAAAAAGATCTCATGTAAGATCTTAAAAAGAATTTTTTAAAATCAAATAAGAGAGGTAGAGGATAAATTGTGAGAAAAGATGAGAGTGATACAAAAAGAAAACAGCTCTTTAAAGAACAGAATAAGTAAAATGGCAAAAGAGGCACAAAAATCTCAATTATGGAGGAGGCAAGGTAGGGTAGGAAAGAATTTTGAACTCAAAATTATAAAACGAAAAGGTTAAAAATTATTTTTAAATGAAACATGGAAAAATGAAATATGAAAATTCAAAAGAAGAAATAAATGTTTTGATTTTTTATTGGTATAACACTTAATTATTTAGGTTGATTTAGGTGTCTTGATCATTTATATTATGCTGGTATAAATTAACCATGAAAAATAAATTGTCCCTCAGTTATCAAAAAATATATTTGTTAGACTGAATTAAAACAGACAAAAATAGTACACAGTAAAAGAGGTATTCAATATGAATGAAGGTTGTATGAAGCCCAAGAGAAAGAAAAGTGGTTACTACTGAGCTATTCCAGTTCTACTATTACAGAGCTGCTATAGAGCTATTACAGTTATACAAGAGCATTGTGGAGGAAGTAATTTTTGAATTGGGCTGTAAAGAATGAGCATGACTTTAATAGGACACAATGCAGGAGAGAGAATGTGCCAGACACAGGGAACTCTGCAAGTCAAAGTGGAGCATTGGGCCTTGGAGATCTATCCAGTTTGGACATAGTATAAATGACTGGAGGGAATAAGTATGAGATGAGGCTTAGAAGGGAGGCTGGAGCCATGTTATGAGAAGCTTTGATTTCCCAGCTAAGAAACATGAGTTTCCTGTGGAGGTAATTTGGAGTTACTGAACGTAAGCTCCTTTGAGAAGCAGGGACAGCTGTGGTTTTCATTCTTTCTCATTAGGGCCAACACGATGCCTCCAATACCATTAGTGCTTAATAGCAATCAATTTATTAAATGCCTACTTTGTGCCAAGAATTGTGTTAAACACAAGGACACCAAAAAAAAAAAAAGAGAGAGAGAGAGAGAGGGAGAGAAAAGCAAAACCAGGTCCTGCCTTCAACAAGTTTTTGTTTTAATGAAGGAGACCACATCGAGCTAAATCAGTATACATGTGATAGTACAGAGTAAATGGAAGGTAGCCTTAAAGGAGAAGATATGGTGGGCGAAGGAGAAAGGCTTCTGGCAGAAGGTGAGTTTTCAGCTGAGTCTGAAAGGAAGCCAGAGCTGTTGAAGAAGAAGAAATTAACAAGATTTGGTGACTAATTGGATATGTGGAATGAGAGAGAAGAGTTGAGTTTCAACCTTGACACTATGAACTAGAAAGATAAAAGTCCCCTCAATGGAAATGAGAAAGTTCAGAAGTGGCTGGTTTTAGGGGGAAAAGAAGTTTAATCTCAGTGATATTGAGCACATGCAGTTCCAAACTGTCCAGTAAGCAATTAGCAATGTGGGACTGGAGCTCAGAAAACATCCTAGACCTGGGTATATTGATCCAGTGATGAAAATCCATGGGAGCTGATGAGATTTCCAAGTGAGAGCATAGAGAAAAAAATAGGAGCAAAGAAGATCAATGCCATGGGGGCACTAGCAGTCCACATAGCACAATAAATATACAGTAAAGTAGAGTGAGAAGTAGTGGTCGTACAGGTAGGAGGAGAAACAGTTTTGAACAACAAAGAGCATTTAAAAAAATAAAAGCATAACCTCCCATAGAAGTCTGCTCCTCTTTGCCATCCTGTCACCCCCATCCCCCAACCCCTGAAAGGATTAGTTCCAACGGTGGGACTGTCAGGCCAAAAACTTCAGAGTGCAGTGGGTTATGGTGTGTGCCAAGCTTGGGACATTGCCTGCTGGCTCATTCCTTCGATATAAGACATACCAATCTATGAATTGCAGCTACATACTGATTACTATAGACAATAAATCTCCTGAGGTGATCACATGCATTCAAATTCTCTGTAAGTTATAATTACGTAAAATATGGCCACTGGTTCCAATCCAGTGGAAATAGGCAGCACAAATACAAGTACCTGCTGATGTTTCAGAGGGATTTCCTATTTGAACTTGGACCTAGCCATGCTGAACAACAGGCCCTGAGTGGTCACTTATACTGCCAGTGAAGAGTTTAAACAGAAACGCAGGCCAGGAATGCACTTTGGCACTTTTGCTCTTCGTGTACGTTCACGATCACCTGTGCAGGAGAGGCTTTCAGTGGAGGCTAGCCAGGGACATGAAGAACAGGCCAAAGGGCACTTACAGAGAGATCCGAGTTGTCTCCCCATTCCCCCTTCTCCTTCCTGTGTCCCTTCCATTTGTTACAATGGTGACAACCACAGCAACAAGAGCTCAACGGCCAGATCACAGAGCAGAGGCAAGAAATAACCACACAGATCCCAGAGGCCCCGAAGGCTAGGGAGCCTCCCTGATGTGTGCCAGAGACGGGGCTAATTCTGTACAAAAGGGGAAAGCCAGGAAGTCATCTCTGGGGCTGCTGTAGCAGCACCCCAATCTGGATGTCAAGTTAGAGCAGCATAGACTCCCCCTCCCCCACTGCAGCCTTTTTGGGACCTCAGACAGCTAGCTAAACAGACCACAGGACATACGACTCTTCATTTTCTCCTTTTCCCTTCCCAAGTGAGGATACACAGCGACTGTATAAGCACTCATTTGGAGAGGTCTGTGTTGCCAAAAGGTAGAAAACAAAATGGGTGGGAGAAACTGATTGTTTCCTCTTCATTTTAAAATGCCTAGAACTTACTCAGAGGCCTGCTTAAACAGAAGTTCAAACAGCTGCAGAGGGTAGCCCTAAATTACCCCATCATATTAAGAGTTTGGACAGCTGGTAAGCACCTCTCACCAAGCACAGGGTCATTTCTGCTTGGTTAGGATGTTAGCTGAAAGTACAAAGTAGTTGAGATGGATTGGGGCAAGTATGGCTTTTCTTGTGACACCTGGAATGCTCCCTTCTCCATTACTGCCTGACACTTCAATACTTTGGCAATCTATGATTTCTTCCAGGTAAGTCTTTCATCCCCCAGTGAAGACCACCACCACCATGAGCCCCCTATAATTTAGTAGGTGATCTTTGAGTCACTGTAGCCAAATCATTCATGACTCTCTGGCCAAGCTGGTGCTGAACCTCTCTCAACCTAGCTCATCTGGTTCTCAGACAATAGTAGGAACATGCTCACAAATCTTTTCCAGCTTGATGGGAGCTGCTAACGTTTTGTATTTTTAAATTTTATTCATTCATTTATTTATTTATTTACTTATTTATTTATTCATTTATTCATTCATTCATTTATTTATTTGTTTGTTTCTTTATTTATGTGTTTATATTTTAAGAGTCCCAAGTTATCTCTGTGTCCTGAGGCAGTAATGGAACAGGACTTCATTGTGGCTCTTTTACTTATTATCCTTGGTGTTTCAGTGATTTCCTTCTGTTCCACTATCAATCACTCTGTGTCAACACTTTCCCCTTCACTTGTGAGCAGATACTTAAAGTCATAGCTTAACTAAGCATCCTTGTGCTGGAGGATATGGGAGCTGCTGACATGAGTCTGTGCCCAGAGTGGCCTCTGGGGTAGGGTGGCAGGACTGAGCTCAGCTGGATTTCCAGTCCTGTTTTCAACAAGCTGATTATTGCCACAGACTCTAGCAGGTTTTCCCTCTATTTAATTCCTTCCTCTACTCTCCTTTCCTGCCTAGGACTGGGATAAAATCAGCTCCTGCCATTTCTTGAGAGCTAAAGGATGCTTTGGGAACCCAGACTTAATAACAATGTTTACTCTCAGCTTAGCTGCCACCTCCCACAGCCCATCTGCATTCAAGAACAGCGTCCAATGAGCAGCAAAGAGGGCATTACAAAAAGATTTGAAAATCCTTTATAGATACTATTCTGCATTAGCTTCAAATATCTCTAAGATAGAGGTAATGCCAAGTTATTACTTCCATTTTAAAAAATGGAACACATGAAGCTCAAGGTGAAATGACTTTTCCAACTGTCACAGCTATTAAGGGGCAGTGCCAGGACTCCATTATGCCATGGTTAAGTGCATTCTGGAATGAATGAACCAAATATTTACAAAGTTCCAGTGTTACCACAAACTGGAAAGGATTGTACCACCATGTGCAGTCTCACAATATGTGTTACCCAGTAGACCTGAATGAAAGGTTCTTGATGATTTACCAGGTGGAAACCAAGTCCAGAATAGAGCCCCCTTAGCTGGAAGAGGAACTTGGGGTTATTCTGTGGGTTCAGGTGGAGGAAGTTCCCAAAGGCAGATAGAGAAGATGGGCCTGGAGGGAATTTTCCCCACTCTGCCTCTGCCTCTGCACAGAAACAGGATGATGAGGGGAAAAAACACAAGCCACAATGCCAGGGATGACAAATGCCCACAGGTCCATTGCTCTGTGGTTGGGGCCTGTGGCTGACAGGGGCCAGCTCATATGCCCAAAGTTTATTATGTCTTTTAGGATAGGGGTAGGGCTGAGGAGTCAATGATAAATCTAGTATTTTGAAGGAAGCTGGAAATGTCTCATCCTTTTAATTGCAACATTAAAAGGTGAATTAATATTTTAAAAAGTGTTTTTTAAAAAATCTTCTATATGTGGTTAATATTATTTTATTTAATTGACCCAACAAAATTTGCCTTTTTTAATTTGTTGCTTGTTTTCCAGTTTTTTCTTTGGTGTCTTACTCTTCATGACCCTATTTGCGGTTTTCTTGGTAAAGACAGTCGAATGGTTTGCCCTTCCCTTCTCCAGCTCATTTTACATGTGAGGAAGCTGAAGGGACTTACCCAAGGTCACATAGCTAGTAAGTCTGAGGCTGGATTTAAACTCAAGTTTTCCTGACTCCAGGCCCAGCTCTTTGTCCACTGCAGCCGCCTAGCTGTCTTCTTGGGTCTCTTTAATATTTTTAATTGATATTGTTTGTTTTTACAATACTTCTAGTTCAAAATACATCCTTCCCTGCTGCGTTGCCCAGCAAATTATCTTTGTTTTTAAATTTTTTTTCATTTTTAACTAAAACACAAAAACACAAAAAAAGAACATTCTTATGTATACAGCACAGCATAAAACCATAAATTTCCATTTCACACTGTTTGCTTGTTTAAAAAACTATATAGTAAATACTACACATCTTTTGCAAAGTTAACCTGCTTTTATATGGTTCCTTCAAAGTTTTCTTTTGTTCTGTGCTGTGCACTTTTAATGTTTTCCTTCCTCACCACCACACCCTAGAGAAGGCTACCATTACACACATATAAAATATGATATATGTAAAACCATATCATACAATACATACTTCTATTTATCAGTTCTTTTTCTAGATGTTGACAGCAACTTCCTTCAGAGGTCCTTCATAATTGATTCAGAATTAGTTGGTCTTTAAATGTTAGCTTTCATTCCTTTTTCCCTCCCTCCCCCCATTCTTCCCTTCCTACTTCTTTCCTTCTTTCTTTCCTTGTATTTATTATAATCATGTATATCATTTTCCTCTTCTGTTTGTTTATTCTACATCAGTTCCTATAAGTGTCCCCATGCTTATTGAACAAGTATTCACAGACTTCTTCTGACCTCCCACTTTTCTTGAAATGGAAGAAGTCTCACCTGAACTCTTTGTTGGCTCCGCTGCTCCAGATTTCAAAGTGATGCATCATTTTAAGTTGTTTGGAGGGGAATGTTGAAGTGTTCACCTGTCATGTTCCCTCACCTTTGTAACATTCTTTATATACATCCCCTTTTCTCCTCTGATTCTGCCACCACTATAAGGCCAGCCCTTCATGTCTGGAAAATTGCATCTGGGTTGCTCTTGGGTAATGCTTGCCTCACCTCTCTCCCCACTCCCATCCATCCTCCACGCAGCCACTAAAGTGATTTTCCTGTAATGCTGGTGTGATCAAGACACACACACACACACACACACACACACACACACACACACACACTAATCTTCACCACTCAATAATCTTCAGTGGCTTCCCATGGCCTCTAGGATCAAATACAGAATACTCTGGCATTCAAAGCACATCATAAATTAGCCCCCTCCTGCCTTTTCAGTCTTCTTACATATTACTCCCTAATACATACATTTTTGATCCAGTGCTCTGGGCTTCTGCTAGTTCACAAAAATAACACTCCATCTGTTAGCTCCAGGCATTTTCTCTGGCTATCCTACACTGCTGGAATGCTCTCCTTCCTCACCTCCAACTGTTGCCTTTTTTTTCCTCCTTCCTTAGGTCCTAGCTAAAATCCCATCTTCTACAGGAAGTTTTCCAAACTTCTCTTAATTTTAATGCCTTCCCTCCAATAATTCCTTTGTATTTATCCTATGTATGTTATGTGTATGTGTGTGCATGTATGTGTGTGTATGTGTGTGTGTGTGTGTGTGTGTGTGTATGTGTGTGTAAGCTCTTTCAGGGGAAGGCAGGGACTGTCTTTTATCTCCTTTTGTCTTCTCAGCACTTACACAGTGCCTGACACATAGTAGGTGCTTAAGAAATGTTTATTCACTTATTGACTAAGTGTACAGAGGGGAGTGACAAGCGAGAAGACTGGAAATGTAGGATGGGGTTAGGTAGTGATGTGCCTTAAAAGTCAAAGAGAGCATTTTATATTTGATCCTGGGAGTAATAGGAAATGACTGGGGTTTCTTCTAGACATGATCAGACATGATCAGATTTTCTCCTTGCTAAGAAGAATCATATGAATAGGAACATTTTTTATTGTTGGTTCCTCCACCTCTGGAAAGATGAAATCCTCACTAGGACAAATCAAACTATTTCGCATTAGGCAGAGTGTTCTCCAGCAGATGTCTGGAAAATGGAAGTTCCTTTTCATTATCATATTATGTCTCTGTGCTGGGCTTGTGATCTGTTTCCCAGAATCCAAGTATGGAAAGAGGACCAAGGCAGAGCTCCAGGGCAGGAAGCACCAGGAAAGAAAGAGATTCCAGGGGATGCCTGACTCAGCACAGGGGAAAGGAACACATGCCATCTGGCAGCTCTGTCAAAGATCCTGAACGGAGGGAGCGATTATGAGCATGGACCTTATCTGTGTATTGAGCAATAAAAACAAAATGCTCTGGAGCAGGAGCAGACCAGGGATTTTGTTCTAGCCTTTAATGTAGCTTTGAAACCTGAAGTAGAATACCCAAAGGAGGTGTCCTAAACTTAGGGAGAATCAGCAGCTCATTCGCTTCAAACCTGCAGAACTGACCTAACTGAGGCTAACAGTGACTAAATCATGTAGCAATCTACTGAAACTTCCAAACACACACAAAGAGACTGATCCAGTCCTGGGACAAGAACTCTCAGACGTGTGATCTAGTGAACCATCGCTTGCCTCAATCTAGAGATTAGGAAATTTGAGGCCAGAGATTGGTTTACACAAGGTCACACAACAAATGAGTGTCAGTCAGAGTTGAGATCCTGCCTGAGCTATGGATCGATCCAAACTGAGATAAAGTTCTTTCTTTGTGTTATAGGAGACATGGACCCTGTTGACTGCCCATGGACTCTTTTGAACTTGGCATAAACTTCCAGGCATGAATAAATTTCTTTGAAACTTATCTCTGTACCTAGCCCAGCACAGCTATTATTTCATTCCTGCTAATTGGTTCCATACAGATGGAAGATACACGGTGTAGGGAAAAGAAAGAATAACCTGGATTTTGGAGGGAGCTTACTTTTTAAAAAAGGATTTTTTTCTCAATTACATGTAAAGATGGGACCTCCTTTTGAATCAACCTTCCGGTCATTATTATCAGGAGAGACCTCATACAGTGAGATACATGGTCATGAACAGGTTTGGGGACTGTCATGGGCAGAGGGAGCCAGAAGGATTGTATTTAGATGGTGAAGTCTTCCAGGTGCTCCTGTTTGGGGATAAAATGGCACTGGGTCCATCAAACCCTCAAACCTTGCAGACCATTCTGGACAAGATGCAATTTTGCTTCATTCCAATTTGTTCTATCCCGAGGTTCAGTTTGGAGGTGATAATGAACTTTATATAGCTTTTAAATTCACACAGAAGGATAATTATAGTACTTTATAGGGTATAATGTAATTTGTATGTGTCATATCCTTTGAGTATTGCAAGTATCCCGTGCGGTCAGCAGTGCACATAGTGAGGCAGCTTGGTATCCTGGGAGTCAGAAGAGCTGGGTTCAAATCCAAGCTCTGCTGACATCTCCTTATGTGACCTTAGCAAAGTCACATGCCCTAACTAAGGATTCAGTTCCTCATAAGTGAAATGAAGCCTTGGCCTCAATGGCTTCCAAGTTCCCATCCAGGTCCAGTTGTGATCCTATGACTTTCTCTAGCACTTGAAGATTTACCAAGCATTTTACAAGCATTATTTCCTTCAAGTCTCACAACATTTCCAAAGCAACTAATGCAAGTGTTACTAACCTCATTTTACAAATGCAAACACCTGGACCCTGAGTAGTTCAGTGACTTATCCAAGTATGCACAACCAGGACGTGGATAGCAGAATTTTAACCCACATCTTCCAACTCTGCATAAAGTTCTCTATTGAAAGTTTTTCTATACTGATGCGGATTGGTACTTTCTATATAACTTGCTGCCCTAGAATTTTCTGAGGGCAATAAGAGGGTAATTGACTTTTCCAAGGTCACATAGCAAGTATGTGAACCCAGTTCTTCCTGATTCCAGGGCCAACTGTATTCACTATGCCACATAAGAATAAAATGTGGGATTGGAAGTATAACCAGAAAAGAAAAGAATTAGCAGTTTTGAGTAGCCTGGAGGTAAGCTTACCAATCACAGCAAATTTATCAGCTCCTCACCACTGCATACCTTATGGCAATTCTGGCTTTTATTCATGTGGAGGCTAAAAGAAAGGACTGGATTCAAATGGTTTGAGATATGTTTCCCAAAATCCTAGATTGCATCAAGATAGCTCCCCAGTTTCTAGAACTCTATGGAACTGAATTGAAAAGAAATCAAAATTGAAAGGAATTGAATTGAGATAAATGTCAGTGCTGTGAAAGCCAGAACCTGTGTGAGTTGCTCATCTGTTGCCAGTTTTTTGTGCCTTAAAAAGTTATTCTAAATTTAAACACCAAAAAAGGGCATGTCCGCACTCACAGGAGAACACAAATAAGGATGCTATGTGGAACTATCAATTGCCATGTTGAACCCCTCAATTTGAAAAGTTTATAACAAATTCACATATAACCTTCAAAACTATTCTGCTGCTTGTCTGTGTTTCTTCTTAATTTTCTTCTATCCTTTTATCCACTTAATTTTTAAATTCAATGTGTTGTTTTTTCCCAATTACATATAAAACAATTTTTAACATTCCTTATAAAAAATTGAGTTCCAAATCCTCTCCCTTTCTTCTCCCCTCATTGAGAATGTAAATAATGCAATATAGGTTTTACATGGTCAGTCATGCAGTACCTATTTCCATAGTAGTCATGCGAAAGAAAACAGACGAAAAAAACAAACAAAACAAAATCAGAAAAATAAAAAAAGTTTTTAAAAGTAAGCTTTGATCTGCATCCAGTATCCATCATTTCTTTCTCTGGAGGTGGATGGTATTTTTCATTATAAGTACTTTTGGAATTGTTTTGGATTATTGCCTTGCTGAGAATAGCTAAGTCACTTGTAGCCGATCATTGTGCATATTGTTGTTACTGTGTACAATGTTTCCTTGGTTCTGCTCATTTCACTTTGAATCAGTTCACATAAGTCTTTCCAGGTTTTTCCAAGAACACCCTACTTTTCTGGGTACAAAATCGCACAAGAATATTTCATCACAATCATATACCACAACTTGTCCAGGCATTTTCCAATTGATGAGCATCCCCTCAATTTCCAATTCTGTGCCACCACAGAAAGAGCCACTACAAATATTTTTTGTGCACATAGGTCCTTTTACTTTTTGTTCTTTATCTATGTGGGATACATATCTAGTAGTGGTATTGCTGGGTCAAAAGGCATGCACAGTTTCATAGCCTTTTGGCAAAAAATAAAAGTATGCTTCAATCTGTATTCAGACACCATCAGTTCTTTCTCTGGGGACAGACAACATTTTTCATTGAAAGTTCTTCAAGAATTGTCTTGGATTGCTGTACTGTTGAGAATAGCCAAGCCATTCATAGCTGATCCTCTTACAATATGGCTGTTACTTTGTACACAGTACATTTCATTTTGCATCAGTTCGTGCAAGTCTTTCCAGTTTTTCTGAGAGCATCCTGCTCAACATTTCTTATAGTACAGAAGTATTCCACCATAATCATTTACAACAACTTATTCAGCCATTTCCTAAATGATGAGCATCCCTTCAATTTCTAATTCTTTGCTCCCAGAAATGAGCTACTATAAATATTTTTGTACCTTTAAGTCCTTTTCCTTTTTATCTCTTTTGGGATATAGACCTAGTGGTGACATTGGTAGGTCAAAGGGCATACGTGTTTTACAGTTCTTTGGGCATAGTTCCAAATTGGTCTACAGAATGGTTGAATCAGTTCACAACTCCAGCCCCAGTGCATTAATTAACCCTAGCTCTTTTCCCTTTGGAATATCACATTCCAAGCCCTCTGATCCTTTAATGTAGGAGCAGCTAAATCTTGTATTATCTTGATTGTGACTCTATGACACTTGAATTGTTTCTTTCTGGCTGCTTGCAATATTTTCTCCTTCACCTGGGAGCTCTGGAATGTGGCTATAATATTCCTGTGTATTTTCATTTTGGGATCCCTTTCAGGAGGAGATCAGTGGATTCTTTCAATTTCTATTTTACCCTCTGGTTCTAGAATATCAGGGCAGTTTTCCTTGATAATTTTTTGAAAGGTGATGTCTAGGCTCTTTTTTTGATCATGCTTTCAGGTAATCCAATAAATTTTAAATTATCTCTCCTGGATCTATTTTCTTGATCAGTTGTTTTTCCAGTGAGATATTTCACATTGTCTTCTTTTTTTCATTCTTTTGATTTTGTTGTATTGTTTCTTGATTTCTCATACAGACATTACCTTCCAGTTGTTCCATTCTAATTTTTAAGGAATTAATTTCTTCAGCGAGCTTTTGGAACTCCTTTTCCATTTGTCCAATTCTCCTTTTTAAACCATTCTTCTCCTTATCGGGTATTTGGATCTCTTTTACCATTTGGCCTTCAATATTCTTTGTATCTCTTTCACCAACTGTTGACTTGTTTTTCACAATTTTCTTACATCACTCTCATTTTTCTTCTCAATTTTTCCTTTACCTCTCTTGCTAGATTTTCAAAATCCTTTCTGAGCTCTTCCATGGCCTGAGACCAATTCATATTTTTTTCTTCGAGGCTTGAATGTGAGATCTTCCACTTTGTTTCTTCTGCTGAGCATGTGTTTTGATCTTCCTTGTCACATAGTAACTTTCAATACTCAGAGGTTTCTGTTTTTCTATTCTTTGCTCATTTTCCCAGCCCATTAGTTGACTTTTAACTCTTTGTTCAGGTAGGGCTCTGCTTCCTGGGTGGAGGGTGAACTGTCCTAAGTTTCAGGGGTTTTGTGCAGCTGTTTTCAGAGATACTTCTAGGAACCTGTAAGTTTTCAGTTCTTCCAAGGTGGTATGATGTAAGGAAAGAAGTGTACCACTTTCCTGGTCTGTGCTCTGGTCTGTGAACATCCACTAGCCCTCTTTTCTGCCCTGAAACTGTGAGGAGAGCTCCCCCTCCACTGTGGCCACAAGCTCTGCAATGGTAGTGCTCTTCCCCACCTGGGACTGCCACCCAGGATCAAGCCCTGGATCCAAGTAAGGGAAAAAAAACCAGCAGAATTCTGCCCCGGGCTAGCAAAAAAACATCCCTGTAATTTCCTTCTGATTTGTTATTTGACACCCCCCACCTCTTTCTGGGCTCAGCTGTGGAAGAAGCCACTGCCAGTGCTGCCACTGATTCAGTCACTTACAAGGCCTCTGAAGGCAAATTCCTGGTTTGCTGGGCCGGATCTGGGCTGGTGTGGCCTATACTGTGCTGCACTCCTCTCTCACCCGGTGCAATAGACCTTTCCTGCCAAACTTCCAAGTTGTCTTGGGCTGGAAGTTTGTTTTCTCTGTCTTTTGGTGGGTTCTGTTGCTCTAGAATTTGTTTAGAGTCATTTTAAAAAAAGGTATTGGTGGTGTTTGGGAGAGCTCAAGTGAGTCCCTCCCTATACTCTACCATTGTGGCTCCACCATCTTGGCTCCACCTTGGCAAAGCCTGTTGATACCTATTTTGCTGCCATCTTCTCTCTCAAGAAGAATGTTCTTCAAAGTAAAGAATGAACAAGTATGGTTAAGAAGGCAATTAAGCCTGACAGAGTTGAAGAGATAAGAAATAACATCTGAGCCCTTTAACATGAGGTCAAGCCTACTGACAATCTGATCTCCACCACAACCTCCTCTCAGGTTGAATTTGGAGATTTGCCCTCCTTGCTAAACACACACTCATGGGCCAACAGAAATTTGATTGTTGACAGCCCATGACCTCCAACAAAATGAGCTGGACAAAAGCCTTCCCTATTCCCATTCTCCTTATGTAATTTAGTGCCAGTTTAGGGTCAGGGACAGAGTCTAAAACAAACAAAAAACAACATAATAACCTCTTGATTGCTAAACTAATCAGAGTTAATGGAAAAAAAATCCTGTTTGCCTACAAGGACTAAATGTTTATTGGCTGGGCATTCCCACCCCTTGTTTCTACCAATGATGATAAAAGTCTGCCATCTGAGCTGATACCTCTGAGAGTTGTAGGACCATCTGTCAGGAATGGATCCTTGGGGACTCACCTCTACTGCCCTACTGACTTGTGTTCTTTTGCTGATCTTTTTGTCTCTATGGAGACAAGGATTCAAAAGGAGGAAGCTTCCCCCAGGTCCCATTCCTCTTCCCATTATTGGCAACATCCTGCAATTGGATTTGAAGAACATGCCTGAATCGTTATCTAAGGTAAAGGGACTGGATCTGGGTTTTGGATCTGGCTGCTTGGGCTGTAGGAGGAGACACAAAGTTCAAATAGATAACTGAATCAAGACTCATGGTGATTTAGAATCCTATGTCATGGATGGTGTGAGTCAAGGGCTCTATGAGTGATATCTCCATTAGCAATGATGTTAGGCAAGCAATAGTTGTTTTGCCAAAACTTTGGTAACAGCAGAAGAAATTAAATTACAGAACCAAATATTGGCCCCTTGCAATGCAGCACACTAGGCTCTGTGAATACAAAGACAAAAACAAATCATTCAATTAATGAGAACTTCTTCATTAACTTCCATGTGCCAGGCACTGTGCCAGACAGAGGAGAGAAACATGTGGTTAATGCAACTCTCTCCTTGAAAAGAAAATAGTTCGGGGCAGGACCTGAGTTCAGATCCAGCATCAGACCAAACACTTCACACTTACTAGCTGTGTGACCCAGGGCAAGTCCCTTAACCCCAATTGCTTAAAAAAAAGAAAGAAAGAAAAGACAAAAAAAGAAAAGAAATAGTTCCTGTCCTCCAGGAGCTTATGTTTTACTAGAGGGATACAAAAAATTCATAGATAACCAAGTAGAAGGTAACTAGAGGACAGATAAAGCATTTGTAAGTGGGGCAGTCAAAAAGTTTCAAGTAGGAGAGAACTCCTGAGCAGGATGCTGAGGGAAGTAACAGATTCTTATTGGAAGAGAGAATGGGAATAAATTCCAGGCATGGTAGACAGTCTGGGCAAAGGCAAGGAGGTTGGAGATAATATAGATAAGAGAGGACATGGCAAGAATGTGAAGTGTGGGATGAGGGGCCATACAAAATCAATTTAGACAATTGGGTTGGAGGCAGCTGTGGAGGCATTTAAGTGCCAAGTCAGGGAGGCAGTAGGAAGCCCCTGCAGACTTTTGAGTAGAGGAATGGCACATTCAGAACTGTGCCACAGGAATAGTAAGTTGTTAGTTGTGCAGATTATTCATTGCAAAGGAGAAATACTAGAAGCAGAGGATTGAACTTGGAAGCCATTGAAAGAATGGATAAAATATCATTTATGAAGTACCTACTATGTGCTCACTATTGTGGAGACAATATAGAGTAAGATATTTTAGATGCATGTCAGTTGCAAAGGCGTTGTGCTTCTTAGGGAAAATTAACAAATTAGTCAGTTGTTTAGTAACTGGTAGTGGTGATGGTGAGGAAGGTGGGGCCCTTCTCTACAGTGACTGCTCCTCATTGAAAGGATGAGTGTTTGGCCTGGACTGAAAGCAGAGCCTAGGTGTAAGGGCAGGAGTCATTGACATGAAAAGGTCAATTACAAAGGCTCTTGAGTAATGGTCCTGGGTCATTTCAGTTATTTTCCAAGGGAATTTGGTGGTAGTTTGATTTTTTCTTTCTTCCCATTCCTTTTTCTCTTTCCCTCAGGGTGATTTATTAGAGTGACTAGTTTGAGTGTCTGTATCACAAGTTTACTACAGTAGTGTAAAGAAGGGGAAGGGGATGAGGGTCTTAACTAGTTTAATGGACAAGTGAGGAGGCAAGATGGAATAGGTGTGGGAGACATGAAGATGAATTCTACCAGACTTGACCATAGCTAATTGGACATAAGTAAGAATGAAAAGTCAAATATAAATCCATGGCCTTAAATCAGGGTTGATGTAGGTTCCTCTAAGAGAAGTCTGCCTCTTGGGGTCCCTGAAGGGAAATGGGTAAGTTTGGAGGAAAGGGTAGTTTTAGGGGAAAACAAATGAGTTGTGTTGTGGACATATTAAGTTTGCAATGCCAATAGGACATCCAGGTTGAGAAATCCATTTCTAAGCAGTTGGCTATGTGGAGTTGAAAAGTGGTCATATGAATGTGGGAATCTTCTGCTTATAAATAATCATTGAAGCCGGAAGTGCTATGATCACCCAGTTAGAAATTGTAATAGCCTCTTGCCTGCGTACATGAACTCATGCATATGGCATGTTATGAAGCAGTTGTGAGGAGAAATTCTCACTTTCTAAAGTTTCACACTGAATTCATCCTGTTTCTTGGCATTTTCACAGCTGGCTGAAAAATATGGCCCCATCTATACTCTTCATATTGGAACCCGCGTGTTGTGGTGCTACATGGATATAACATTATGAAGGAAGCTCTAATTGATCATGGAGATAATTTTATGGATAGAGGAATCTTACCAATGTTTGGAGATGTAGCCAAAGGACATGGTAAGTTTAGTTTTCTGAAAAGAGTCACAGAAAAGCAAAATGTATGGCAAAGTATCTCCAGTAGAACGTCCTCCTCTGGAACATAGTTACTGGTTTCATTTTAATTGTTCTATTCTCAGTACCTAGCAGAAGACCTTCATGTAGTAGGTACCTGGTACCTGCCATTCTGTCATTGTATTTTAGTTTGAAGTGAATAAAATTAAACTTGATCAATGAACTAAGCCAGAAACTCCATAGCCATCATACACACTGTGCCCTCCCCTTCCAATGTAAGAATAACCAATGTCCTCTTCTCTTCTACCTAGGACTTATTTTCAGTCGCGGAGAGAGGTGGAAACAACACCGCAGATTTACCCTGACGACCCTAAGGAACTTTGGGATGGGGAAGAGAAGCGTTGAAGAGCGAGTTCAAGAAGAAGCCCAATGCCTGGTGGAGGAGCTCAGGAAAACAAAGGGTTGGTTTTCAGTTCTTTCTTCCTGGGCATGTAGGGTCCAACTGCTCACCTACTCCCAGTCCTAAATGCTATTTGCTTTGGGAATCATTTTAAAAGTCTCTGCCTTCATCTACTTACCAGATAATAACTCTGCCGGTCAGAAAACTCCCTTCTTTTTTTGTGCTCAGGCATTATAAGTTTATCTAGCCTCCCTATAAGTAAAGACATCGTCCAGGAGAATAATATTCATTAGCCTTTAAAGAACTAAGCACCCTATCTAAGTATGATGCCCATATCCCATCTGATTGGAAACATTTCTATTAAAGTTGCTTTTTCCCCCTTTGGTAACTTGTCTCCACATTAGGTCAGCCCACTGATCCCACCTTCATCCTTAGCTGTGCACCATGCAATGTGATCTGCTCTATCCTCTTCCGTGACCGATTCAAGTACAATGATGAGAAATTTCTCCATCTGATGAACTTGTTAAATGAAAACTTCCGCCTCGTTAACGAACCATGGATACAGGTAAGGCCAGAACTCTCTTCTTATTCTGTGGTTGTTTGCTGAGTTTCAGCAACAAGATCAATATACCATAGCCTCTCATCTCTTAGCCAAGGTCCCAACGCTCATGAGAACACACACACACACATTCACACACACACATGTCACTCAAGGACAATAACATCATGCAATATCTTTGGCTCTCACATAATCTATTAGGTAGATATCCTGTTCCTAGTTGGCACCTGCACTAGATGTAGATCATTAAAATTGAAGTTATATGGAGAAGTGTTTGACTGGCGCCTGGGGTATCTCTTCACAGATGTGACCAAGTAAAAGAGTTATCAAAAAGAACCTGCCCAGGATATCCAGGAGAGAATAGGAAGGGCAAGCCACTTAGATGAGTAACCTACACTGATTCTGGTGGTGATCTGGCTCTGCCTCTACAATGGATGGACATGTAGGATGAAAACCTTCATCCACTGAAGCCAGAACTGAAGATCCTCATCCAGCTGAAAAACAAGCTTTCTTTTCCTTTGCCTATGTTCTGTTCCATTTACATTCTGGAATATGTACTTACAGTCTGGAATAGGTACTCTAGCTAAACCCTTCTGTGGTAGAACGTAAATTTTTTGAGGATGAAGACTGCTTCATTGTTGTCTATAGCACCATAGCCTAGGACTTGGTTCATAGTGAGTACGGAAAAAATGCTTGATGCATTTTATTAACTTAACGTGAATTGAACTGAATTAATTGGATACCTTGGTGCCTGTTTATCTTCTTTTTTTTTTTCAGTTGGCCATTCGAAGGCAAGTAGATTTCCCCTTAACTCAAATATGAGCTTCTTTTGAACAACGACAAAATATTATGCCATCTGGTCACCTCAGTGGGTAGCACAGCACCAGATAGATTAGTTTTGAGATATTTGACAACTTAAGGTTAGATTTGAGAGGATTTATGAACCTCTTGACAAGGTGGGGATTTGTTTTGCCTCATTATGTGTATTTTCTTGGATGGTTTTGTTTTTCTTTTTTGTTTGTACCAATGTGCAGTGAAGATGAGAGAGAAAATATATTTTGTCAATGAAAAATTTAATTAAATTTAAAAAAGAAATGGAATCTCTAATTTATAATGAGAGATTTTAAATAGTTTCTTCATGACAGTAAATTCACATGTGTTTGTTTTGGTTTGGGGTGTGTGTATGCAGCTCTACAACTTTTTACCAGCATTCAGAGCATACCTCCCTGGAGAACACAAAAGAATTTTAAAAATTAATGAGGAACTTAAAGATTTCATTTTGGAAAGAGTGAAAGAGCATCAGAAGGTCCTGGACCCCAACAACCCTCAGGACTACATTGACTGCTACCTCTCCAAAATGCAGCAGGTAAGATGCATGGGGGAAGCACCTTACTTGTTGAGTAAGGCTGATATTCCAAGGATTCTTACAGGCCACAAGCACAGAAAGGGACATGAGAGAGAACCTCAAAGTACCCACATCCCCCAAGGATGCCACTGGCTTTCTAGTAACTGGTCTTTGGTCTGCTCGTATCCCTTATCTGAAGTCTGGATGGAAAAATGAGATTGGAAGAGTTCTGCTTTTCTGGGTGATGAGCTGGTGATCTGGACTTTCCTGTTTGGAAGGGGATATTGTATTGGAGAGTGATAATAGGAATCAACTAATAAATATTTACCAAGCAACTACTATATGCCAGGCACTCCGCTTAGTGCCAAAGACACAAAAGAGGCAAAAGACAGCCCCTGCCCTCAAAGAGTTCACAGTCTTATGGGGGAGATTATATGTAAACAAATGTATACAAAGTAAGCTCTAAACAGGAGAAATGGGATGCAGAGCAGGGCTTGGAGTCAAAAAGACTTGAGTTCAAAGCCAAATTCAGACACTTCTTAGCTGTGTAATCCTGGGTAAGTCATAATCCTCATTTGTAAAATGGGGATAATAGCATTTGTCTCCCAGAATGGTCATGACGATAATTTTTAAAGGACGTGGTGAACTTTTAAACATTATATAATACTAGCTCAAAATCTAGCTATAATTTTCTCTCATAAAATCACTCAAAATTAATTAATTTCAGGAAGGGAACAGTATTAATTTTGCCTCACAGAAAAATGAAGATGATACAAAAGCCTCCCAGAAACCCACAAACCTATTCAGAAAACAAATAAAGCACTTACGGTATCTCATAATCTCCCCAGCTCAGAGTTGTCATCAGGACATCAGCCCAACATTCTAGTTAATCCTTAACTGTCCTCCAGTCCTACATGGTTCCACTCAGACTGATACAGGAAGCTAGGTTGTGGTATGGATAGAGTGCCAAGCCTGAAGTCAAAAGACTTGTGTTCAAATCTGGAGTCAGACATGGTATAGTATAGTATAGTATAGTATAGTATAGTATAGTATAGTATAGTATAGTATAGTATAGTATAGTATAGTATAGTATAGTATAGTATATTATATTATAGTATAGCAAAGCATAGTATAGTATAGTATAGTATAGTATAGTATAATACAGTATAGTATTAATATAATATAAAATAGTATAGTATAGTATAGTATAATATAGTATAGTATTAATATAATATAATATAATATAATATAATATAATATAATATAATATAATATAATATAATATAAATATATAATATAATATAATATAATATAATATAATATAAATAATATAATATATAATATAATATAATATAATATAATATAATATAATATAATATAATATAATATAATATAATATAATATAATATAATATAATATAATGTAATATAATACGATACAATACGATACAATACGATACAATACGATACAGTACGATACAGTACGATACAATACCAAATAATATCATATAATATCATATAATATCACATAATATCACATAATATCACATAATATCACATAATATCACATAATATCACATAATATCACATAATATCACATAATATCACATAATATCACATAATATCATATAATATCATGTAATATAATATAGTATAGTGTATAGTATAACTCTGAGCAAGTCACTTAACCTCTGTCTTCCTTCATTTCTTCAGTTGCAAGATGAATATAATAATATCGACCCCTATGGTCATAGTAAAGATCAAATGAAATACTATTTGTAAGGTGCTTAGCACATTTAGATGCTTCATAAATACTTCTTTCCTGCCTTCCTTTAGAGTGTAAATCAGGGGTGTGGAGCCTGCGGCCTTTAGGCCACATGTGGCCTTCTAATTTTACAGAACAAATCTAAAATTTGGATTCAGTGAAAAGGCCACACTTAAGGATCTAGAAGGCTACATGTGGCCTGACATCTGCAGGCTCCCCATCCCTGCAATCAATAAATTAAACAGCCCCTAGAAGGAAAACTGGGTTTGGGAGCATTAAACAATGTGGAAGAAGATCTTTCTTGATTGTCCAAGTAAGTCATGAGAATTCAGGGCTGGAGGTGGGGAGGAGAGTAAATGTGTTCTCTCCCCCAACACCATCATGGCAGTGTCATGAACTCTTTCCTCTCTGTATTAACATCATAACCACCTTAGTTCAGATCACCAGCATCTCTTACCCAGACAGTGACAATTCTCTCCTACCAGCTCTCCAAGCATCCAGACCCTCAATCCATTCTTCACAAATCTGCCAAGTAAACATGCATAAAGTGCAAGACTCTCTGGGTTATTCCCATGATAGGAAGCTTCAGGGCTCCTAAGAGAAAATACTAACTCATGTATTTGGCATTTAAAGCCCTTCACAATTTGGCTGCAGCCTCTCTTTTAGGCTGCTTACACATTCTTCCCTCTCACAGCCTCCCTCTGTGCCCCAGCCAAGCTGCCCTGCTTGTTCTTCTTTGTACACAATATTCCATGTTTTGCCTCTTTACCTTTATACAGTCTGGCCACCCTCCCTGGAATGCTCTCACTCTCTTTCCTCAACTCTTAGCAGCCCTAATATCCGTTCACACTCAGCTGCTACCTCTTTCAAGTAGCTTTCTCTTATTCTTCCTGTTGTTAATATCCCACCCCCAAATATTCGTGCATTTATTTTCCATGGATCCCATGTGTACTTATATTTATATGTATTGTATTCCTTCAGTAGAATCGAAACTCCCAGAGGGTAGGGGCTGTCTTAGTTTTATCCTTTGCTTTTATATCTCCATTACCTGGCATTCTGCTTGGCACAGAAAATACATTTTATACTTCCTTGTTGATTGACTGATTTCATATACTGACAAAAATGTTAAACACTACAGAACCAGGCGTACATCATTGAACTGTTCACTAGAGACTTTCTTTCAGGTTGAAATGAAGGTATTCTTAAGAACTTTTTAACACCCTCCTTCCATATATTGCCACTCTGTTTCTATTGCCTCTGCAATTTTCAGTTTTTTTCCAGGGGCGCTGGGCCAATGGGAGATTTTTTAAAAATAGTGTTAAGCTGACATACAAGCATGAGAGTATTGATTCCATTGCTTTATCTTTTCTCATTAATTTATTTACTTTATGCTTGTCTGGTTTGAAGTTTTGCAGGTCAAATAATTGACTCATGTTGAGTTTCTGTTTTTTAGGAAATGCCTGAAACCCACCCTTTTTTCTTGAAGTCTGTCTTCTTTTACCAAATATTTATTTTCTCCCACCCAATGAAAAAAGACAAATAATAACCTTCTTAACAAACAAGCATAGTCAAGAAAAATACATTTCTGTATTGGCCATGTGCAAAAATGTGTCCCTTTCTACATACTAGTCCATGAATTCTCTCTCAGAAGGCAGGTACCATACTTCATCATTAGTCCTCTGTGCTCATGTTTGCTAGTTGAACTGACATGAGTTCATAAATCTTTCAAAATTGTTCATTTTTACAAGATTGATGGCTGTAAGTCCATCTTATTTTATTCAGGATGAAGCTTGTATTTGCATTATTACTTATTTAATACTATAACTTGATCTGCTTTGATTTTAATATTATAGTTTCACCTCTGTAGGCCTCAAGTTCTTTGTCTTTAAAATGAATGTGCTAGGCCAGTTGATCTCCAAGATGCGTCCTAGCTATAAATCCTAGGAGCTTGCGTATTTCATAGAATTTCATAGAATCTGTGGGTTGGAAGGAGTCTTAGCAGCCACCTAATTTTAAGGGCTGTCCCACAAAAGGGTTAGAATTCCTTTGGTTCCTCATTTCCCAGAAGGCAGAACTCATAGCAGTCATTTGAAGTTACAGAGACACATTTAATCTCCACACAAGGGGATAATGTCCAAGATGTAATAAATTTCTTCATTAAGTAATAAATTCCCCATGTACGGAAATCTTCAACCTGGGGCTGGCTGACCACTTAAGGGAGATTTTGAAAAGGAAACTTCTGATCAGTTACAAATTGGCTGGTTGAATTTCCCTCTCCCTACAAAATTTGAAATTCTGTATTCTTTTGCCCCAAGACTTTTCTCTCAGTTCCCTGTTCTGAAAATCTGAAATCCTTTTTTTTTTTTTAAATAAAATGCTGTCCTGCTTTGTAGTAAAAGTATCTGCATGCGAGGTCTCTTAGCAGGTTATCAACTTTTTAAGTGAATTACTTTATCAGGTCCTCACCATGCCACATATATGATAGATAATAAATAGAGAGCTGAAAGGATCCAGGTCTCTCCTGTTACATATGAGGAAACTGAGGCCCAGAAAAATTAAATGACTTTCCCATGGACACAGACCCCTTAGCTGAGAATAAAATTTAATTCAGATCTTAATGATTCAAAGCCTAGTGCTCTATTCACTATGTCATGTTTCTGGATGGGAAGAAGGTTGCCTAGGAAAGGTAAGTCTGTGGATGAACAGGGGAAACCTAAGGGCATTAGGAAGGTTATTCTGTCTTAGAGTAGGGAAATGAAGGTGGGGGAGGGCTCCTAGGACAAACTTTAAGAACTTCACATGGTTACTAATGGCTTTCCCTGCTGTCTCTCATTACTTAATCTATTTTGTATCTCTCCTTTAGGAGAAAGATAATCCCCAGTCTGAATTTGACTTGGAAAATCTAAAAATGACAGGAAGAGATTTATTTAGTGCAGGAACAGTGACAACGCACAGCACCGTAAGATATGGCCTGCTGCTCATTCTGAAACATCCTGAGGTCCAAGGTAAAGTACACGAATTGCCATGCTTTCAGACCAGGCTTGCTTTCCCATCCCTGCAGCTTGCTCAGGATCAGGCCTCTGCTTTCCCCCTATTGGATTTGCATGACTTCCTCACAGATCAGCAACAGGTCAGACAGTAGCATATTGAAGAAAACAGGACCCTTGAACAAGACCTGTTTGTTATTTAAGCATGTGGCAGTGTATTATGGGGAATTCAATTCACTTTAAACAGCAAATATAAAGCTCCCACTGTGCACCCTCAGTTCTATGCTTAGCATATAAAGACTCAAATGAAACACCCCTTTCCTCAAATGGCTTGCCTTCTGCCAGGCGTAGTACTGCTGGATCTAAGGAGGCAGAAGTAGGAACCATAGGTAGACCTTACAAATTGACAAATGGAGACTTCATGTAAGGAAAGACTTACCAACTATTAAAATTCTCCAGAAGTCCATTCAGCTGCGCAGGAAATAGTGAGTTCTTGCTTACTAGAGATTCTCAAGCAAAGGCTGGTTGACCCTTTGTTCAGTCCATTAGAGTCAGGATTCCTGTTCAGCTATGGATGGCACTAGGTGAAAACATGTCACCTGTAATGCTGAGATTCTATGCCTCAGCAGCTCAGGGTATTGAGACAGGAGCTGAGATACACAGCTGGTGAATGGTTTAAATCAAGATGATAATGCCATCACCAGCACTATCAAATTCAAATGAAGGCATCGACTTTCTTTGACAACAAAAGCTGGCATAATAATCATAAAGAATGTGAGGTGTTACAAATAAGTTAACATGTAATTTCATTTCATGCCTGCTAAGGGAGGTGCAGTTTTTAATCTCCATTTTATAAATCATACGATAATAGGGTTAGAGGAGTAAGGAACCTTAGAAGACAGATAATTCATGATCCTCATTTTTCAGACAAACAAAATGAGGCTTACATAGATTTAATGACTTGCCTGAATTTACACAGGTAGTGTCTAAAGAGAAATGTAAACACAATTCTTTCTGACTCCCATCCAGTAAATCATGGAAGTTTATCCTATTGCTATTACAGAAGCCTTTGTATCCTTGACTGAGTAGGAGGAGGACACTGAGCCCATGTGAGAATCATCTTAGGTCATAACAACGGGCAGATATTCCAAACAGGCTCAGTTGAGAATTCCCAGGAGAGTGGAACATTGAGTGGTGATTTGTATTTTTTGTCTCTGCAGCAAAAATTCATGAGGAAATTGAACGTGTGATTGGACATAATCGACTTCCTTCCATAAAGGACAGACAAGATATGCCCTATATGGATGCTGTGGTGCATGAAGTGCAAAGATTCATTGACCTCGTACCTCTCAACGTACCCCATGCAGTGAACCAGGACATCCATTTCCAAGAATATATCCTCCCCAAAGTTGGTAGTCTTGGGAGAATGGGATGTTAAACATTATGTATTCCAATGATCTCATCATGGACATGAGAAAAAGGAGTCCCATTGTCATGATCTCACTTAAAGTTCTCCTTGAGGCAGTGCTTTATTACATACAGCCTACTTGCATGTGGTGCTAAATGAAGAATAAGAGAAAAGTGTGCCCTTATCTCTGTTCTTCCTGCTTCTCATTCACCACAGTAATGCTCTGGAAAGAAAATGTACAGGGAACGTAGCAGGGTGAGGTTGCTCAAGAGAAATGTTTTTGTCCTTTTCTCTTACTAGGCAGTGAAGCAGAATGTATACATACTATTATCTGTCCCATTGTGTAGATAGGGACATTGAGTCTCAGGTGTAATGGCTTCCCTAAGATCATTTAAGTGTTGGAGCTGAGACTTGAACCTAGGTCTTTAGACTCTAAAATACTGCTTTCTGGGGTTGCTAAATAAACAGTGAATGAATTAAAATGAATTAGATTGAAGTTTCCTAGCAATGGCTGAGCAAAACTATTCTCCCTCAAGGAAAAGTGAAGGGAGCATCACACCTAACTTCACATTTAATGTACCCCACTGAGGCATTGTTCAGTTGAAATCATGAAGGCTTCAGTAAGAACTTACTACGTGAAATTTGCTAGGCCAAATGCTATTGAAACAAGGCGAGAATAGAAGGGTTTTTGACCACTGAAGACTTTAGCTTGTGCAGGAGGGAGCTGAGTTTGGAACCAGGAAAGTCAGCCTAAAGTATTATTTCTTTCCTTCAGACCCAAGCTGTGATTTGATTGGCAAAGTGGCTTCTTGCTGAAGAAACTCCCTCAGAAGGTAGCCTGGTCTGCCCCTAGAGTACTTAAGCATTGCCTGGGGCACTGGCCATTCACATGTTCTGCCCAGAGTCCCACAGGCAGCAGGTGCACACATGATGTATAGACCAAAGAAATGAGGGTAGGGAGAGCACAAACAGCTTAGCACCTCAGCCAAGGTTTCCTGTAAGACGGGTTACCCAAGCCAATCCTTGAAGAAAGCTGGGGAATCTAAAAGGCTGAAGTGAGCAAGGAGTGGCTTCCAGGTATGGGACATGGTCACTATAAAGTCATGAAGACCACAGAGGGAGCTTTGTGGATGGGGAACAGCAGGTGGACTAGTTCAGCTGGAGCCCCAAGGAAGGCTTGATGGGGACAATAATGGGGACATCACTCTGGAAAGCTAGACTGGGGCTAAGCAGATTCTTAATGGTGTGACATCTCATGCACATGCAAAGAAGTATGCATTTTGTACTAGAGAACATAGTGAGTCTCTGAAGATTCTTGGGACTAGACTACAAAGGATATTCGTAATGATACCTGACTCTCCTCTGGAATTTCTTCCCTTTAGGGCACAACAATATTCCCACTGCTCACCCCAGTGTTGCATGACAAGAAAGAGTTTCCCAAGGCTGACCAGTTTGACCCACAGCACTTCCTGGATGAGAACGGGAAATTCAAGAAAAGTGACCACTTCATGCCTTTTTCTATTGGTAAAAAGAAACCCTTCTCATCTCTACCTCTCACCCTAAAAGGAGAATCCTATTCTCTCTCCCACTCTCCTCTGGCTGAGCCTTCTCCTGGCAGTTCTTCTGAAGACACATAGCCCACTCTGACATGACATACACTGTCTTTTCTAGTATTCCCATGACCTGGCTTTTTCTCAGAGCCCTGAATAGATGAGAGCCTCTTGCCTGGCTCACCTGCCCTCTAATTCCATTGCAAGATCCACTACACAAGGGTTACTGTGAGAAGAATGTTGTGAAGAAGGAATTCCTTCCTTCTCCTTATGGCCATTAATGGTTGAATTATAACTAATAATAATAGTTCTCACCATTTGTGCCCATATACTTATTTCTCTTTTACTCCTTTTCCCATTATTGTGCTGGATCAGCAAGTCTGTTTCACTCTGGCTGACTGTGATATTCCATGAAGATTACTAAGCAGAATTCCGTTTCTTTCTAGGAAAACGGTCTTGTGCTGGAGAGGGCCTGGCGAAGATGGAGGTGTTTTTGTTCCTTACCACCATTCTACAGAACTTCACTCTCAAACCAGTTGGAGATCCAAATGAAATTAGAGTAAAGCCCAATTATGTTGGATTCAGCACCGTTCCACCACAGTACCAACTGTGCTTTCTTCCTCACTGAGAAGAACACAAAGTTGATTTGGTGAATTAGCAAGCTGGTTCATCTTCTGTACTGAATACTCTCATGTGTTTTTCTGGAATCCCTTTGAGGGAAAGAAAAATTCCCACATCTTGATTAAAATGAGTTTTAAATTTCAGAGACATGACAGCCTTGTTGAGTATCTTGTATGTCATTATATGCTGGGCTGCATTATAGACATTCATGTGCAACCCTTGAACCAATACCTCCAGGCAAATCCTCAATTCTAGATTTAGGGTGTGGAGGAAGATCTGTAAAATATCCCCCTCCAAACCATATTTGTTTGTACTTTTCTTTTCATGTTTCCTTCCAGATGATCCTATTTTTTATTATATAGCTCTTGTTTGTGAATTTGGGGGAGAATGAACAGGGCTATGTTGCTAACAACTCCAGACATGCAGATATGTGTTTTTCCTTCCATACACTGAGGATTCATGACTTCAAAGAAAATGTGGTAACAGGGAAGGATTCCTGGCTTTGGGGCAGAGGACCTGAGATCAATCCTGCCCCTAATGATAACAACTTGTGTGGCTTGGGCAAGTCACTTCACCATTTGTTCTCACAACAGATTCTTCACCTCTACAATGAATGGGTTGGATTAGGTAGGCTCAGAATTCCCTAATGAGTCTCCATCTATGATACTTTGATCAGTGGGGTGAGTCCATTCATCAGTGCTTTAGGTCCTTACTGCATTTCTCATTTCACTTTCCTCCTTTCAGCACTGAGCCAGTTCTAACTCAACTTGCTCTCCACTTTCAAATCCCACATCCCTTTGTCCCATGGAACATGCACTACTTTACTGAAAACTAGCAAGAAATTATTGCTACCACTTGCCTTCTCTGTTATTATAACCTTGCAAGTGAACACAGATCTCTGCCCCAACTGACTACCCTCTCCCTTCAGTATCTATTCTAAGATTACTCTTCTTTACTGGGGCCTCTCCTTTCATCTCACTCCTTCCCTCTCACCATAACACTGAACTTAATACATCACTAAGAAAATTGAGATTATGTATTGCTAATTTATTCTTTTCTAAAATTCTTTATTCTTAGTCATCTCTCCACCATCACACACAAACTTTCTTCCTTTTGTTCTAATATGGCAGAGGAACTGGAAAGAAAAAACAAGAAGGTAGCATCTCTTTTTCTAACCACTCACCCCACTACTTTGGCCCTTGCTCTCACCTCCCCTCTCTCTGCTGAGATGTTTCACCTCTAACCTCCCCTGTCTTTCCCTAATTTTCAATATTCTTAAATCCATTGATTCCTATCCTATTGCTTACTGTAAAATGCACTTCTCCCTCATCCTTAAAACAAAACTAATCAAAAAAAATCTCATTCCCAGAGATTCCCTGGCTGACTCTTTCTGCCTATATTTTACTCAGAACTTTTGTAACTTTGAAAAGACAAAGTATGCCTTTTTGAACATCTGCTGAGTCAACAATAGATTTGCTTCCACTTTTGGAGGCTCAGGATATCTGAGTCCTGCATGACTGGCTTTTCATCTTAGAGGCACAAGAGTGCTGAGTCACACATGGCCAGCAGCAAAGCCACCTGGGAATCCCTCTACATGCTCTGTTCAGTCTCAATTATATTGCCTTCATCTCTCTTTCTTCCTTTCCATGGCCAAACTCCTAGAAAAACTATCTACCTATTGGCCACTTTTTCACCTCTTTATGACCCCTTTTGGGCTTTTCTTGGACAAGATCCTCGAGCAGTCTGCCATTTCCTTCTTCAGCTTATTTAGTAGATGAGGAACTGAATCAAACAGGGTTAAGTGACTTGCCCAGGGTCACACAGTTAGTAAGTGTCTGAAGCCGATTTGAACTCAGAAGGAGTCTTCCTGATTCCAAGCCCAGTCATCTGTACAACTATATACCTAGGTACAAAGGTAAATAACAGTGAGTAATCAGAAGGGACCATACAAGGATACAGTATTTACATCTCACCTGTAGCCCCCAAGAAGCTGTAGTATGTGCTATGGCCAAATCCTGCTAAAACCATCTTGGCTGACCAGCTAAATCAAGTTGAGGGTAAGTGACAGGCCTGAAACCCATTTGTGACTTAGGGGATGTCAACCTAAAGCATATAGCGACTTCCCCTTGTTGGAATGAGTGGATGAAAACAATGTATTCCAATGGCCATGAAGGCAGCTGGATCTTAGTCAGACATCAAAGCTGCCAAGGCCATTTAATATATCCTGTGCCATCACCAGTCTTCCTGACTTTTATCTTGCCCCAAACTTTTGCTGAAAGAGAGAGTGAAGCTGACCCCTTCATTTAAATATAATTCATGAATAATTCAAGACATCACCCCAAGATGTCATTGGTCCTCTTCCAAAAGGAAGGATGAACAATACTTTACATGCTAAGAGGGAAAGATGCTGTAAGTCTCCTCTAACTCCTAATGCACTGAAAGGTCATAGAGGCTATTAAAGAAATGGAGGGCTTGAAAGTGTTTTTGTTATGTATTGATGACCACCAAGAAGAAAGAAAAAAGAGGGAAAGAGCAATACTCTAGGGAAAAAAGTGAGAGACTGATTGGGAATGCTTTATCTCACATAACTGAAGTGGGCAAAATAGAAGGTTTTATAGAAATGAGGAAAGAGTTTGGACTTCTGGACTGTGGTTTAAACTTGAAGGATGACAAGCTCCTGATTTAGGGAGAACATTCACCTCACATGGGCTAGTAAGGGGGTATATGACTGGAGTCTTTGAAATCTTTTTTAAAAGGGCTTTAAGTTGAAAAGGAAAAGGTTGTGGGGAAAGAAACCTACCTATGTGGTTTTCATATGCATTTTAAGTATAATGGGTAGCTACAGTGTGGGAAGAATAGTAGCAAAATACACCTTGACATTGACAGCAGGCCAAGTCTGTGGAAAGATCCCCCAACAAATTTCATGGCCTCAGATCTCTAAAAACTAGTTCACAAAGTATTTGGAGCAGGCAAGGGGAATTTTTGATTCTCCAGGATGGAGGGAAATTTGACCTTTTTGGTATCAGCAAGACATGGAAGGATGAGATCCATGAATGGAATGAGTATACAGTATTTGAAAGGAAAAGGACAAAGCACAGATAAGGGGAAAGGTAAGGGTAAGTAGTAGCATGTGAAGAAATTCCAGAAAGAGGAAAAGCAAAAGGGGAGCCACTGGAATGAAGATCAACAGAGGGGAATATAGAAACAATATTATTGTTTTTACCTAGATGGAAAGAGGAAACAAGCAAGGAGTTAGGGAGAGGAGATATGAAATAATAGTGATTGGAGACTTCAAAAAGTGGACATCTGCTGAGATATCCTCTGTCTGTCTCTTTACCTCCATCTTTTCTCCTCTCTCTGGCTCTTTTTGTCTCTTTCTCTGTCTTTCTCTTTCTCTTTATGTCTCTCTCTGGCTCTGTGCCTGTCTATCTGTCTTTCTCTCTCCCTCTTTTGGGGCAGCTAGGTGGCACAGTGGATGGTATGCCATACTGGGACTTAGGCAGACTTTAGTTCAAATCTAGATTCTGACACTTACTAGCTGTGTTACCCTGGGCAATTTACTTAACTTATGTTTGACTCACTTTCCTTATCAGTAAAATGGGGGACAATAATAGCACTCAATTCCCAGGGTTGTTTTTGTGAGAATCAAATGAGATAATTGTAAAGCAGTTAGTACAATTCAAATATCGTGGGAAAACAGACAGCATAACACAAAATTTATCAACTTCCACTTGAAAGGATTAGGTTTGGACTAGTATATTTAGGAGGGTAAAGAGGCTAAGATTTCAACCAAGAATCAACTATCCACCAAAACTAAGTCTAATCCTTCAGGTGAAAAAAGGACATTTAGTGAATTAGAGGACTTTCAAATATTCCTGAGGAAAAGAGCACAGCCGAATAGAACATTTGATTTTCAAACACAAGACTCAAGAGAAGGACAAAAAAAAAAGTTAAAGGAAAGGTAAATCCTAAGGGATTCTATGAGATTATGGTGTTTACATTACTACATGAGAATTCCCAGAGCATTGGTCCCCCTCTTCCATCCAACGGAATTATATCACCTTGGAAAATTTGTCCAAAGGTGCTATTCTACCAAATCCTCTTGCTTTGTTGGGGCAAAAGAGATTCTAAGAGCTTTACAAACAAAATAAAATGATTCTTGTCCAACAGTGTGATACAGCCATCTCAATCCATCTCAGGAGAGCTGGTTGTTAAATTCTAAGTGTGAACATTTTCATCTTGGACATCTGACAAATACCACAAGTAAGAGCTGGATCTATTCTTTTATTTCTGTATTTAAGAATGTGATGGAGAAAATAGTAATAGTGCAGACTAAACTTAAAAGCGTGTCAAATATACATTTTATTTTGAGAGAGAGCTGGCTTTTAAGCATTTATCAGCACACATCTACATCCTGCCTCTATGGAGAATTTTTACAAGCATTCCCCCAAAAGCTGTCCAGCCTGGAAAGCTGTGGCTGGATTGCCATTTGCATTGTCAAAAGGAGTCCTCCCACTGATACAATCACAGACCCATTGAAGTATATACCAATGGCAGAGAAGGCCATCTTGGCTCTACTATTTGCTACCACTCTGACCTTGGTCAGGTCCCTTCCCATATTTAGACCTCAGTTTCCTCCACCTAAATACTAAGAATGTTAGACCAGAAGACCTAGTTCTCAGTCATCTCTTGTGATCCTGTGATACCCTATATCCCCCTGCCCTGCCCCTAGTTTAGACATTAGGAAATTTCAGCAGGGACAGCCTAAGATTTACACAAGGTCATGCACCCAGTGAATGGCAGCCAAAACTGGGATCCTGCCTGAACTATGGTTCACCCAAACAGAGATAAACTTTTTTTGTTTTTATAGGAGATATGGACCTGGTGACCACCCATGACTCTTTTGAACCTGACGCAAACTTCTGAGCAGGATTAAATTTCTTTGAAACTTATCTATGTATCTAAACCAGCACTGCTATTATTTAATTCCTGCTGATTGGTTCCACACAGATGGAAGACACATGGTGCAAGGACAAGAAAGAGTGACCTACATTCAGAAGGGGGCTCACTTTTTATTATTTCATTTTTCCTACTTGCATATAAAGATGGGAGCACACTTTGAATCAAACATCTCTGATCATTATGATCAGGGGAGACCTCATGCATGGAGACACAGCTCATGAACACTTTTGGGTACTATCATGCGGGGAGCCAGAAAGTTCTACTGAGTGGGAGGTCTTCCAAGTGCTCCCATTTGGGGATAAAATGGCACTGGGTCCATCAAACCCTCAAACCCTGCAGAGCATTCTAGACAAGATGGAATTCTACTTCATTCCCATTTGCTCTATTCTGAGGTTCAATTTAGAGGCAATAAGAGAATCTATGTCATTATTAGACCTGTACATAGCTTTTAAAGTTATACACAAGTATAATTATAGTGCTTTACAATGGGTAATGCAATTTTTGTGCATCATCTCCTTTGACCACCACAAAGTATCATGTGAGCTCAGTAGTGCAAACCATGAGGTTGTTTGGGATACTGGCAAAGGGTCTGGATTTGGGGACAGAGGATCAAATCCAAGCTCTGCTGATGACTCTCTATGTCACCTTGGTCAAGCCACTTGTCTTAACTAAGGCTTCAGTTCCTCATATGTCAAATGAAGCCATTGGACTCAATATCTTCCAACTTTCCATCCAACTCTAACTATGATCCTATGGCTCTCTTTAGCACTGTAAGATTCATCAAGCATTTTATAGATATTATTTCCTTCAACTCTCATATCATTTCTGAAGCAAGCAGTGTAAGCATTGTTAACCTCTTTATACAAATGGAGACACGTGGACTTTGGATCCAAGTATGCTAACCAGGAAGTGGCATAGCAGGATTTGAACCCACAGCTTCCAACTCTACCTTAAGTTTCTGTATTGAGAGGTTTTCTATACTGATACAGATTGGTACTTTTTATACAACATGCTGTCCTAGAGAGGTTTTTGAGAGCACTAAAGGAAAATTGAATTTTCCAAGATCATACAATAAATATTCTTCCTGATTCTTTCTTCTGATTTCAGGGCAACAGTTTATCCAATATGCACATAAGAATAAAATGTGGGATTAGAAATATAAAAAGGCTAGCTTTGGGTAGCCTGGTGGCAAGTCCTCCAGTCACAGAGATTTTCTCAGCTCTTCATCATTGCATATCTTATGGCAATTCCCTCATAACAAAAAAATGGAACATAGCTTTTATTCATGTCGAGGCTAAAAGAACTAACCAGTTTCAGATGGCTTGATATACAATGTGTCCCAAAAGTCCTGGATTGCATCAAGGTAGCTCCCTAGTTTCTAGAAATATATTTGACTAAATTGAAAAGAATTGAATTGAGGCAAATGTCAGCACTATGAAAGCCAAGACCTATTTGAGTTACAGCTCTATTACTACTTTTTTGTGCCTTAAAAAATTATTCTAAATTTAAACAACAAAAAAAAGTGCATACTCACAGATGAACACAAATGAGGATGTTATACGGAAGTATGAATTGTCATTTTTTACCTCTCAGTGTAAAATATCTATCATAATTTCCATATGGTATTTTCAAAGGTATTCTGCTGTTTGTGCTTTCTTCTTAATTTCCTTCTATCCACTTATATCTACTTAATTTTTTAATTTAACATTTTATTTTTTCCAATTACTTATGAAAATAATTTTAACATTAATTTCTTAAAATTTTGAATTCTAAATTCTCTCCCTCCTTCCCTCTCCTCATTGGGAAAGCAAGTAATGCAATAGAGGTTATACATATGCAGTCATGAAAAACACATTTTCATATTGCATTGTGAAAGAAAAAGGAAAAAAAAAACCAAGAATAATAAACAAAGCTGTTCAAGAAGTGTGCTTTCAATTGCATTCATATTCCATCAGTTCTTTCCCTGGAGTTGGAAAGTGTTTTTCATCATAAATCCTTTGGAACTGTTTTGGATCACTGTATTGCTGAGAATAGCTGTCACTCAGTTGATTATCACACAGTATTGCTGTTACTGTGTCCAGTGATCCCCTGATTTAGCTCCTTTCACTTTGAACCAGTGTATGTGAGCCTTTCTAGCTTTTTCTGACAGTATCCTGCCAGTTATTTCTTATCACATGAGTATCCACAACTGCACCAATAGTGCATTCATATCGCAATTTTCCCACATCTCCTTGAACATTTCTCTTTTTCCCTTTCTGTCATATTAGCCAATCTGATAGGTATGAGGTGGTACTTCAGAGTTGTTTTAATTTGCATTTCTCTAATCGATAGTGATTTAAAGCATTTTATAAGACTATGAATACCTTTGATTACTTCATCTGAAATATACCCATTCTTATTCTTTGACCATTTATCAATTGAGGAATGATCTGTGTTCCTATAAATTTAGCTCAGTTCTCCTAGGAATTGAGATATAAGGCCTCTGTCAGAGAAATTTTTGCTGTAATTTTTTCACAGTTCTCATTATAATATATTTCCCTCCATCCTATTTTCCACATTTATCTTTCTCTCTCCTTTCACTATGTCCATCTTCAAAAGTGTTTTGCTTCTGTCTACTGCCTTCCCAATCTAGCCTCCCTGCTATTAGCCTCTCCTTCTCTTGTCCCTTTTTCCTTCCATTTCCCTGTATGGTAAGATAGATTTCTATACTGAATTTAGTGTGTGTGTTAGTCCTTCTTTGAGTTAATTCCAATGAGATTAAGCTTCAAGAACTCCCCTCTCTATCCCTCTTTCCCTCCACTTGAAAGTTCTTTTCTGCATCTTTCTTGTGAGACTATTTCTCCATTCTACCTCCCACTTCCCCTTTCCCTCTTCCACCTCGGAATCACTCTTTCTTACTCCTTAATTTTATTTTTTATATCATTCTATCAAACCCATGACCTATGTCTATATATACTCCTTCTAACTGCTGTAATAATGATTAGGTTCTTGGGAATTACATATATCGAATTCTCATGTAGCAATGTAAACACCATAATCTCATAGAATCCCTTAGGATTTACCTTTCCTTTAACTTTTTTTTTGTCCTTCTCTTGAGTCTTGTGTTTGAAAATCAAATGTTCTATTCGGCTGTGCTCTTTTCCTCAGGAATATTTGAAAGTCCTCTAATTCACTAAATGTCCTTTTTTCACCTGAAGGATTAGACTTAGTTTTGGTGGATAGTTGATTCTTGGTTGAAATCTTAGCCTCTTTACCCTCCTAAATATACTAGTCCAAACCTAATCCTTTCAAGTGGAAGTTGATAAATTTTGTGTTATGCTGTCTGTTTTCCCACGATATTTGAATTGTACTAACTGCTTTACAATTATCTCATTTGATTCTCACAAAAACAACCCTGGGAATTGAGTGCTATTATTGTCCCCCATTTTACTGATAAGGAAAGTGAGTCAAACATAAGTTAAGTAAATTGCCCAGGGTAACACAGCTAGTAAGTGTCAGAATCTAGATTTGAACTAAAGTCTGCCTAAGTCCCAGTATGGCATACCATCCACTGTGCCACCTAGCTGCCCCAAAAGAGGGAGAGAGAAAGACAGATAGACAGGCACAGAGCCAGAGAGAGACATAAAGAGAAAGAGAAAGACAGAGAAAGAGACAAAAAGAGCCAGAGAGAGGAGAAAAGATGGAGGTAGAGAGACAGACAGAGGATATCTCAGCAGATGTCCACTTTTTGAAGTCTCCAATCACTATTATTTCATATCTCCTCTCCCTAACTCCTTGCTTGTTTCCTCTTTCCATCTAGGTAAAAACAATAATATTGTTTCTATATTCCCCTCTGTTGATCTTCATTCCAGTGGCTCCCCTTTTGCTTTTCCTCTTTCTGGAATTTCTTCACATGCTACTACTTACCCTTACCTTTCCCCTTATCTGTGCTTTGTCCTTTTCCTTTCAAATACTGTATACTCATTCCATTCATGGATCTCATCCTTCCATGTCTTGCTGATACCAAAAAGGTCAAATTTCCCTCCATCCTGGAGAATCAAAAATTCCCCTTGCCTGCTCCAAATGCTTTGTGAACTAGTTTTTAGAGATCTGAGGCCATGAAATTTGTTGGGGATCTTTCCACAGACTTGGCCTGCTGTCAATGTCAAGGTGTATTTTGCTACTATTCTTCCCACACTGTAGCTACCCATTATACTTAAAATGCATATGAAAACCACATAGGTAGGTTTCTTTCCCCACAACCTTTTCCTTTTCAACTTAAAGCCCTTTTAAAAAAGATTTCAAAGACTCCAGTCATATACCCCCTTACTAGCCCATGTGAGGTGAATGTTCTCCCTAAATCAGGAGCTTGTCATCCTTCAAGTTTAAACCACAGTCCAGAAGTCCAAACTCTTTCCTCATTTCTATAAAACCTTCTATTTTGCCCACTTCAGTTATGTGAGATAAAGCATTCCCAATCAGTCTCTCACTTTTTTCCCTAGAGTATTGCTCTTTCCCTCTTTTTTCTTTCTTCTTGGTGGTCATCAATACATAACAAAAACACTTTCAAGCCCTCCATTTATTTAATAGCCTCTATGACCTTTCAGTGCTTGGAGTTAGAGGAGACTGACAGCATCTTTCCCTCTTAGCATGTAAAGTATTCTTCATCCTTCCTTTTGGAAGAGGACCAATGACACCTTGGGGTGATGTCTTGAATTGTTCATGAATTATATTTAAATGAAGGGTCAGCTTCACTCTCTCTTTCAGCAAAAGTTTGGGGCAAGATAAAAGTCAGGAAGACTGGTGATGGCACAGGATATATTAAATGGCCTTGGCAGCTTTGATGTCTGACTAAGATCCAGCTGCCTTCATGGCCATTGGAATACATTGTTTTCATCCACTCATTCCACAAAAGTCGCTATATGCTTTAGGTTGACATCCCCCTAAGTCACAAATGGGTTTCAGGCCTGTCACTTACCCTCAACTTGATTTAGCTGGTCAGCCAAGATGGTTTTAGCAGGATTTGGCCATAGCACATACTACAGCTTCTTGGGGGCTACAGGTGAGAGCTGTAAATACTGTATCCTTGTATGGTCCCTTCTGATTACTCACTGTTATTTACCTTTGTACCTAGGTATATAGTTGTACAGATGACTGGGCTTGGAATCAGGAAGACTCCTTCTGAGTTCAAAATCTGGCTTCAGACACTTACTAACAGTGTGACCCTGGGCAAGTCACTTAACCCTGTTTGATTCAGTTCCTCATCTGTAAATAAGCTGAAGAAGGAAATGGCAGACTGCTCCAGGATCTTGTCCAAGAAAAGCCCAAAAGAGGTCATAAAGAGGTGAAAAAGTGGCCAATAGGTAGATAGTTTTTCTAGGAGTTTGGCCATGGAAAGGAAGAAAGAGAGATGAAGGCAATATAATTGAGACTGAACAGAGCATGTAGAGGATTCCCAGGTGGCTTTGCTGCTGGCCATGTGTGACTCAGCACTCTTGTGCCTCTAAGATGAAAAGCCAGTCATGCAGGACTCAGATATCCTGAGCCTGCAAAAGTGGAAGCAAATCTGTTGTTGACTCAGCAGATGTTCAAAAAGGCATACTTTGTCTTTTCAAAGTTACAAAAGTTCTGAGTAAAATATAGGCAGAAAGAGTCAGCCAGGGAATCTCTGGGAATGAGATTTTTTTGATTAGTTTTGTTTTAAGGATGAGGGAGAAGTGCATTTTACAGTAAGCAATAGGATAGGAATCAATGGATTTAAGAATATTGAAAATTAGGGAAAGACAGGGGAGGTTAGAGGTGAAACATCTCAGCAGAGAGAGGGGGAGGTGAGAGCAAGGCCAAAGTAGTGGGGTGAGTGGTTAGAAAAAGAGATGCTACCTTCTTTTTTTTTCTTTCCAGTTCCTCTGCCATATTAGAACAAAAGAAAAAGTGTGTGTGATGGTGGAGAGATGACTAAGAATAAAGAATTTTAGAAAAGAATAAATTAGCAATACATAATCTCAATTTTCTTAGTGATGTATTAAGTTCAGTGTTATGGTGAGAGGGAAGGAGTGAGATGAAAGGAGAGGCCCCAGTAAAGAAGAGTAATCTTAGAATAGATACTGAAGGGAGAGGGTAGTCAGTTGGGGCAGAGATCTGTGTTCACTTGCAAGGTTATAATAACAGAGAAGGCAAGTGGTAGCAATAATTTCTTGCTAGTTTTCAGTAAAGTAGTGCATGTCCCATGGGACAAAGGGATGTGGGATTTGAAAGTGGAGAGCAAGTTGAGTTGGAACTGACTGGTCAGTGCTGAAAGGAGGAAAGTGAAATGAGAAATGCAGTAAGGACCTAAAGCACTGATGAATGGACTCACCCCACTGATCAAAGTATCATAGATGGAGACTCATTAGGGAATTCTGAGCCTACCTAATCCAACCCATTCATTGTAGAGGTGAAGAATCTGTTGTGAGAACAAATGGTGAAGTGACTTGCCCAAGCCACACAAGTTGTTATCATTAGGGGCAGGATTGATCTCAGGTCCTCTGCCCCAAAGCCAGGAATCCTTCCCTGTTACCACATTTTTTGAAGTCATGAATCCTCAGTGTATGGAAGGAAAAACACATATTTGCATGTCTGGAGTTGTTAGCAACATAGCCCTGTTCATTCTCCCCCAAATTCACAAACAAGAGCTATATAATAAAAAATAGGATCATCTGGAAGGAAACATGAAAAGAAAAGTACAAACAAATATGGTTTGGAGGTGGGATATTTTACAGATCTTCCTCCACACCCTAAATCTAGAATTGAGGATTTGCCTGGAGGTATTGGTTCAAGGGTTGCACATGAATGTCTATAATGCAGCCCCACATAATGACATACAAGATACTCAACAAGGCTGTCATGTCTCTGAAATTTAAAACTCATTTTAATCAAGACGTGGAAATTTTTCTTTCCCTCAAAGGGATTCCAGAAGAAAAAGTGAGAGTATTCAGTACAGAAGATGAACCAGCTTGCTAATTCACCAAATCAACTTTGTGTTCTTCTTAGTGAGGAAGAAAGCATAGTTGGTAAGTGGTGGAAGTTTGGAAATCCAACATAATTGGGCTTTATTCTAATTTCATTTGGATCTCCAACTGGTTTGAGAGTGAAGTTCTGTAGAATGGTGGTAAGGAACAAAACACCTCCATCTTCGCCAGGCCCTCTCCAGCACAAGACCGTTTTCCTAGAAAGAAACGGAATTTGCTTAGTAATCTTCATGGAATATCACAGTCAGCCAGAGTAAAAGACTTGCTGATCCAGCAC
>NW_027555345.1:0-3903 GCF_003287225.1 Phascolarctos cinereus
ATAATAAAATGATGAACAATGAATACTGGACATAATTACTCAACTTATTTTTAAAGACAGACTGGCTTTAAGTGGTTAAGGAAAAAAAATTACCACAGATAAAAATTAGGACAACCTATTTATGGCACCTTGTAGGCAAAAGTAAGGGTCAAGTGTCCCAGCATCATCAGCTCCTTGAGGAAAAGTCTGATTTTTCCATTCACTTCTTTATTACCTTCTACATGTTCTGCACATAGTAAGTACTGGGTTGAAACACAAGAAAATGTTTATACACAAATAAATATTAGCTGGTATAATTAGTTATCTAATTAGCCTCAGCAATTGCTGAGTTACAATATAAAAAATAAGCTTTAATATTAAAAAAAGAGAATTACATACAAAAACTACAAATTGAGAGGGGGGAGTTGAGAAGATTGAGCAATGCAGATTAGAAGAGATAACTGTTTAGGGCAACAAGACATTATACATCTGAACTGATTATATTAAAATATTGTAGGTGTGAGCTACCAAGTAATTCAAAACATTTCAAAACATCTAATGGGTATTGATTTGTACTTTTATTTCAATTAATCAGTCAGTCAATAAGCTTTAGCATAAGCAACTAGGAGGTACAACACAAAACAGACTTAGATTTAGGAAAATATGAGTTCAGCTGGCACTTACTAGCTATGTGATGGGTAAATCACTTCACATCTGCTATGTCAGTTTTCTTATATATAAAATGAGATAATAATATGACCTACTCCCAGGGTCTTTGTGATGAAAAAATAAAACATTTGTAAAACACTTTGAAACTTTAAAGTGCTATATAAATGCTAGTGATGCCAATGATGACAATGATGTGAATGATTGATGATGATACCTGGCACTATGTTAGATTTTTATTTTTCACTCAGAACATATTCCTTTTGGGCAGTGAGATGGTTCATGGAGATGACTGCTAGCCTGAAGTCAGGAAGACTCTTCTTCCTGAGTTCAAATCTGGTTTCACACACTTGCTATGTGATGCTAAGTCACTTAACTCTGTTTCCTCTGTTTCCTTATCTGTAAAATGAGCTGGAGAAGGAATGGCAAACCACTCAGGTATGTCAGCCAAGAAAATCCCAAATGTAGTAATGAAGAGTTGGACATGACTGAAAAACAACTGAGCAAAAACAATAAATATTCCTTTTCTGTCATGACTGATGGTAATCTCCCTTTAAATTAAAGCAACAAGCATTTATTAAACACCCATCATTAAATAATACCATATTTTTCTAGGTTTTGGGGAAATCAAGACAAAAACTAAAATAGACTAACTTCAAAGAGCTTCAATTCTGTACAATATAATCACAAGTTTTCCATATGACTTTTGCTCCTACTCACATGCACAAAACACCTCTTGTGTGCCTCTCTGTTACTTTCCAGTCTTTTTTTTCTCTGCCTATGATGACTTCTTTGCCCCACGGACCAAGCAGTTTTCTCTATCTCTTGTTTCATCAGAATACCATTTGAAAGCAGTAATTGCTCTTTAAAATATGTTCAATTTAGAGACTGAATGCTGTTTAATGGATAAAATGGGTACCTTTGTAAGATTAGGCCTTAAGTGGCTGAAAATCCTGACATCGTCAGGAAGAGTAGTGGGACCAGTGGACTTTCAATAATAACCTCTCTTCTCAGTTTGCATATTGTATATATAATTCTCTCTTTTAATTTGTTTAACATATTAAAGGCTTATTTTTGATGTTATAAACCAGCAATTCTGAGGCTTTAGAAAATCATTTGCCACTGAAAGTACATGGTATATTATTGGGGAATTTCACCTCTCAAGGCCTGAATATGTTTTTATGCAATTATGACCCACTTCAAATTTTATAGTCATAGAATTTTATGAATAAAAGGGATCTCAGAGATAACAACAAGTGGCATTTATGTAGCACTTTATGAAATATTCAAAGTATTTTACATACATTATTTAATTTGTGCCTCATAATTATTACCTCCATTTTACTGATGAGGAAAATGAAGCTCAGAGCAGGTATTTAGTGTGACCATGGTCATATGACTGGTGTGGGATTTGAACCCAGGTTTTCCTGACTCCAAATCAAGCACACATACTACTAAGTATTCCATGAGCCCCCCCACATTTATTCATGAGGAAAATGAAATAAAAGTTTGAATGTGCAAGGAACTTGAGTGATTAGAATGAATTGTTCCTAAAAGAGATTTTTTTTTTTTTTTGACTTTTACTTCTCAAGGCTCATAATGTCATTAGAACCTATCTCATACCTCATATTTACAAAGTTCTTAGAATTATAATGAGTCAACACTTCCTAAATATGTCTTTTGTATTACATGAAAAAAGAAATAATTTGTTCAATCAGAAATAAAATAACACAGCTACAATTCAAATGCAATCTTATCCAATACATAAGTAATTCATTCATTACTTCCACCAAACAAACAATAATATTGATTTCATTCTAAAAGATCAAATAAATCAGAGTAGCTGAAGGAGCAAGGCTCCTGAAGGGGAAATAAGAAACATCATGTATCAATCAAGCCAAAGTGACACCATTTTGACCACCACCTGACCTCAGACATGAGTGGAGACTCAGGATGATTTTGAGCCCATGAGTTGTGTGAATAACAATTTCCTCATTGTGGTAACTCCCCATTCCTGAGCACTGATCCTGCTTCGAGGATAGCCCTGGTAGTTATAATTCAGATGAAAGTGCCTACCATTTCCTTCCATGACCAAAACAAAGTACAAACCAACTATTATGAATGGGCAGGTATATTCAAGAGTCAAAGGAATAGTAATGTCCCAGACCACTGACCCTGCTTCAAATCTAGCTCCTTCCTCCCTACCCCCCCCAAAATATTACCAAACGAAACAACTCTTATGAAGATGTGACCTAAAAACTGCTTCTGTCTTGCCTCCTTAACAGATATGGAAAAACTTTACAAATGAAGAACTCGGCATCATCAAATTACCCAACATCTTAAGAGGATGTTGTTGTTGTTGTTGTTTAATCGTATAAAAGATTTGAAATAAGATGCATTGTCATTTTTTTGCCAAAGGATCACAGGACCTTTCCATGTGACTTGTAGCTGAAACCTGACATACATATGTATAGAGAAAGAAACAGAGAGAGACAAAGAGGAACAGAGAGAGGACAGAGAGGGAGAGAGAGAACAGAGAGAGAGAAGAGACAGAGAGAGAGAGAGATATATACACATACCCCAAGACTGTCTTAACTAGAATGTGAGCTCTTTGGCAGCAAAGGATATCTTTAATTCCTATTTCTATACCCAGCTTTCAGCACAGAGTTCTGTATATAATGAACATAAATCATTTTTCATTCATTCATTTCTGCTATTTACAGAGCATTAGGCTAGGCATTGCGGTAAAAAAAGTGAGGTCAGATGAGGTGAAGAACACTACTGCTTAGTGGGAATCAAAGGATCCTTCATGGATATGGCATTTTGAACACGACTTTGAAAGATAAATTCTTGGAAAGGGTCATTCTGAGTTCACAGAATTGCATGCATAAAGGCATGTTTCAATGGAAGAGCAAGTGGAATGAAAGATAAACTGGGAAAAGTTAGATTGTAGCCAGTTTATGAAGGGTTTTGAACTCCAGCATAAGGAGTTTAGAAAGCATATGCAGGCAGTGAGGAACAGCTGAAGATTTTTCATCAAATCTATTATTTCCATTAACTGTAAAAGTCAAATGATGAGCAAGAGACAAGACTTATACGCAGCTGAGACAATTTTGTTTCAGTAGGAATGATCAGATTTATTATTTTTTTAGAGTTTATTTATACTTTAATAATTCAACTTACTACTAGCTAATTTAGCTAGACATACTCTAATCAACAGAGTGGAAAAAGAAATTCATCAATTATAAATAATTTGTT
>NW_027555346.1:0-3871 GCF_003287225.1 Phascolarctos cinereus
CTTTACTTCTAACCAGTACCAAATTGTTGTGAGAATCACTGCTTTGTGGTTTAGTTTGAGATCTGGCACTTCTAGGCCTTCTTCATTCTACTTCTTTTCATTATTTCCCTTGATATTCTTAAGGGTTTTTTTGTTTGGTTTGGTTTGCACCTCCATATGAATTTCATGTAAAAGGAAGGCTTTTAGGTACTCTAATGATTCTGAAATTCTCTCTCCTATATCTTTTTTCAGTATAAGTATTTTTCTGTAAGATACCTCATACTTCCTTCTTTTTTTCACTCTTTTGACTCTAATATTTCTTGATGTCTCATGCTGCCTTCAGATTCGATTTGGTCCATTCTGATTTTCAGGGAGTTATTTTCTTGGGTACGATTTTGTACCTCTTATGTCAAGCTCTTTCCAGATCTTTCTTCTGTGACTCTTATTAGATTTTTAAAATATTTTTTAGCTCTTTAAAAAATTCTTGCTTTAACTGTTAAAGGAATTCTGGTTGGGCTTATGTCTAAGCTGCAATTTTTTCCTTGAGATTTTGCTTATAGATATTTTTGATTCATTCTCTTCTGGGTTTATGTCTTGAGCTTCCCATGTCATTATAATAGCTCTTTATGGTGGAATTCTTCTTTGCTTTCTACTTTTTTTGAGCTTACTTCTTGACTTTGGACTTTATGCTTAATGTTGGGCTCTCAGCACTTCTGGTATTAATATCTGGCCTGAGATTTTGCTTATTTCATCCTTCTGCTGGTTTTATAGCTCAGGTTGAGGACTTGCAAGCTCTCAGTGCTCTCAAAGTGATGTGATCAGGGGCAAGATCTGCTCACTGACCTCCCTCCCGCCTCCTTGTCCCAGCTCTGCAAGTTCCTGAGCCAAGTTGTCTGATTGGGACTGGGTCTGGTTGGGCGTTTAAGTAGGGTAATGCTGGACTAAGAGACTATTTGCCTGCTGGGAGGCTCTACAGATTGAGGATTGAACTGTTTGCTCCCCTTTGGTATGGTAATCCTGCCCCGGTTATGCCACTCTAGACTTTTATAGTATAGAGGAGGCTAGAGAGAGTTCTTTATTTGCATTGGGATCAGAGCTACTATTTGCTTCCAGAATTCATTCCATATGAATATGGCCTGTATAGAGCAAGGCATCCTCTCCTTTCCTCCCTTACCCTAGCCACTGCTCCTTTGGGACTGCTCCTCTCCATGTTGGGTCAGTGACTCAGAACTGGCTAGTGAGTGACAGAGCTACCAGATAGCACCCATTCATGCACCCCGAGCTACTTCAGGAATAGTCTGTGATCTCTTTCTGCTTCATGCTTCCTGTCCTAGTGCCTAGTCTTGGCTTTTTTTTTTCAGTCCCTGGGTGCTGGAATGCTCCATGCTGTGTATTCCTGGCCAGGCTGCATCCCAATATCTTCCTACCTCTCTGTCTGTCTGTCTGGTTCATTTATGATTTCTCAAAAGAGAGCTCTAGAAAATCAGGCTTTGATAAAGCCCACTGGGACTCACATGGAACTGCTTGACTGTACCTTAAACTTAAATCACTCTGGCTCTCACTGATTGGCCAGGAGGTTCTAGCCCAAGCCTCACTTGCTCATTGTTTGGGTTTTGGTGACTCAGGGTGAGTGTAAATAGCAATTGTTTCTGTTGTGACCAGAAATCCTAAGGGTCTTCCCTTCTCAGATTGATTGATTTGTTTGTTTTGACTAGGCAAATTAGGCCATCTTTTGCCTCATTTCTTACCCAGCCTTAAATCACTGGATGAGGCTATACTTCTCACTCTACCATCCTGATGCCATCCCTCATTGCATTTGCTGTGTATATGGTGGTCCCTGCTAATAAAATGTAAACTCTTTTAGAGGGTGAGGACTGTTTCTTTTTATTTTTGCAGCCATAGTACCTGACACAGAGCCTGGAACATAGTAGCCTTAAGTATAATCAAGTGCAATCTCACTACTAGCATTCAAGTGAGCATAGATTTGAATGGTCACCTAGGTTTTAATGTTGTTATAGTGCATACCAAGAAAATATTTAAAATAATGCAGTTTATAAATTTAGCAGTTTTAAAAAATGTTGACCACAGTCTGAAGTTGCTAGAGGGTAAAGAGGGGGCAGAAGCAGCAAGGGTGACTTCTCTAGCATGACAAGGTTCTTTTTCATTAGGTAATAAGTAAATGTGTAGTGTTCAGTCATTTTCAGTAGTGTCCAGCTCTTCATGATCCAATTTGGGGTTTTCTTGGCAAAGAAACTGAAGTGGTTTACCATTTCCTTCTCCATCTTATTTGACAGATGAGGAAACTGAGGCAAACAGAGTTAAGTGACTTGCCCAGGGTCACACAGCTAGTCAATGTTTAAGATCCAGGACAGAGTTTGACCTTTGCCCAGGCTTTAACCCAAAGGGCTCAATCATTAAGAAGCAGGGCTCTCCAAATTTCCCCCTGCTAGGAGGCTCCTGAGACGTTCCTTCTCACTCTTTGAACCTTAGATGTACATATTCACTCCTCTATACAGGCTCCAGGGAAAAGCCTTGGAATTTACAAGCTTATCTAGGAACTCTGATAACAAGGAAATGTATGTTGTCACATCCTTAGCAGATGTTTTGGGGAGGACCCTTTGAAGTTAGGATAGATTTTCTCTCTATATCCTGTACCTTCAGATGAATAAACTGAGTCAGTCACTACTGCTCCTCCTGGCCCACGTCTCAAGTTTATTTTGCGCCTTTCCATTTGGTATACTATCTGATTGCTGGCAACATTTTGGCACGTCAAACAGTGATAAAAAGTCAGAGGGAGGACGGTTCCTTTGGAAAGCTCTGGGGGAAAAGAAACCCTTGCTGGTCCCTAAGCCAGGAAACAAGGTCCTTAAGTGGCTGGACGCCATGGTACTAAGGTAAAAGGAACAAGAGTCATTACAGGTTTCCCCTTAGAAATATTAGGCTAAGATGGGGAGGAAAAAATCACCAGGCTTATGTGGGAGGTTATAAATTACAAGAAATTGATTAGAAAAACATTTAGAAACAGGCTCGGTACTTAGAGCATAAGATTGCTTTGGAAAGGCCACATGCACTGACTTTCAGTTTTGGGAGGCATGCCTGGGATTGAAAGTATGGGTCAAACACAAAGTGGAATCGTAGACAAAGAATGCTATCTAAAACTTTTCAAGAAAGTAGTGACAGAAAGGGGTTTATTTATTACAAACAGTCAGCTACAGGAATTTTGGAACGTGCTAAAAATATATCTCACTCCTCCAGAGAATGCCCCATTAACAACAAAAGTGCCCAGGGTAAATGCAGGGGTGGGAACAGAGGAAGAAGAAGAGAGGAATAGACTATTTGATGAGAAGCTTAGAAGTGCAGAAGAGGATGAGGTGAAAGGTATATTCCCTTTCCCTTAAACAACAGAACTGGAGAAAGCTCATTCTCCAAAGGAGTTATCTGATTTGTATAGGGGTTTCTGACTAGTCTCCCTGTCATTATGTTATCTGTTCTATGTGAGTGTCTGTGTGTATGTGCGTAATCTGAAACCTTTTGCAGCTAGCTAGCTTTCTCCCCTTCCCCCTCCCTACTACCAGCCACCTCACAGGAGCGGGTGGATGGGGGTGAGATGGAGAGAAAAAATATTTTATTATTTACATTATATGATTGATAAAAGACAAGAAAGTCTAAGCATGCAATAATGAGAGAAGTAGGGGTAGAAAGAGTAGCATAATCTGTCTGCATTAATAGCATGAAGGGAGGATTTGAGAATAAATTATTTGAAAACTTTTGAAGAGTTATTAGGAAGAAATTCTCTTTCTCTTTTGCATTCTAAAGCTCTAGCCAAAGCTTTGGATGTAAAATTGAAAGATTGTCAAAGATAAGTTGTTGGAAAATATTCTCTTCCTTTCTC
>NW_027555347.1:0-3867 GCF_003287225.1 Phascolarctos cinereus
GAGAACGTTGGAGTTATCCTTCCACTTTTCTCTTTCAAACAAGAGATATCTTTTAGCTGTTGGATGTCTGCGTTAAGCTTTCCCTGTCTTTACAAACTGCAACACAAAGAATCCGAAGAATGTTAGCAAGTGCTGAGAAAATCTCATTCGTACAACGCGGGTTTTCTATACTAGTGTTCTGCCCTGACGAATTGCTTAGGTTGGAGTTATCCTTCCACTTTTCTCTTTCAAACAAGAGATATCTTTTAGCTGTTGGATGTGCTGCGTTAAGTTTCCCTGTCTCTACAAACTGCAAACAAAGAATCGAAGAATGTTAGCAAGTGCTGAGAAAATCTCATTCGTACAACGCGGGTTTTCTATACTAGTGTTCTGCCCGACCGAAGCTTACTAGGTTGGAGTTATCTCTTCCACTTTTCTCTTTCAAACAAGAGATATCTTTTAGCTGTTGGATGTCCTGCGTTAAGCTTTCCCTGTCTTTACAAACTGCAAAGAATCAAGAAAGTTAGCAAGTGCTGAGAAAATCTCATTCGTACAACGCGGGTTTTCTATACTAGTGTTCTGCCCTGATCGAATTGCTTAGAGAACGTTGGAGTTATCCTTCCACTTTTCTCTTTCAAACAAGGAGATATCTTTTAGCTGTTGGATGTGCTGCGTTAAGTTTCCCTGTCTCTACAAACTCCAAAAGAAAGAATCCGAAGAATGTTAGCAAGTGCTGAGAAAATCTCATTCGTACAACGCGGGTTTTCTATACTAGTGTTCTGCCCTGATCGAATTGCTTAGAGAACGTTGGAGTTATCCTTCCACTTTTCTCTTTCAAACAGAGAGATATCTTTTAGCTGTTGGATGTGTGCGTTAAGCTTCCCGTCTTTACAAACTGCAACAGGAAGAATCCGAAGAATGTTAGCAAGTGCTGAGAAAATCTCATTCGTACAACGCGGGTTTTCTATACTAGTGTTCTGCCCTGACGAATTGCTTAGAGAACGTTGGAGTTATCTTCCACTTTTCTCTTTCAAACAAGAGATATCTTTTAGCTGTTGGATGTCTGCGTTAAGCTTCCCTCTTTACAAACTGCAAACAGAAAATCCGAAAATGTTAGCAAGTGCTGAGAAAATCTCATTCGTACAACGCGGGTTTTCTATACTAGTGTTCTGCCCTGATCGAATTGCTTAGAGAACGTTGGAGTTATCCTTCCACTTTTCTCTTTCAAACAAGAGATATCTTTTAGCTGTTGGATGTGCTGCGTTAAGCTTCCCGTCTTTACAAACTGCACAGAAAGAATCCGAAGAATGTTAGCAAGTGCTGAGAAAATCTCATTCGTACAACGCGGGTTTTCTTACTAGTGTTCTGCCCGACCGAGATTGCTTACTAGGTTGGAGTTATCTTCCACTTTTCTCTTTCAAACAAGAGATATCTTTTAGCTGTTGGATGTCTGCGTTAAGTTTCCTGTCTTTACAAACTGCAAACAGAAGAATCCGAAGAATGTTAGCAAGTGCTGAGAAAATCTCATTCGTACAACGCGGGTTCTGTATACTAGTGTTCTGCCCTGATCGAATTGCTTAGAGAACGTTGGAGTTATCCTTCCACTTTTCTCTTTCAAACAAGAGATATCTTTTAGCTGTTGGATGTCTGCGTTAAGCTTCCCTGTCTCTTACAAACTGAACACAAAGAATCCGAAGAATGTTAGCAAGTGCTGAGAAAATCTCATTCGTACAACGCGGGTTTTCTATACTAGTGTTCCGCCCTGTCGAATTGCTTGAGAACGTTGGAGTTATCTTCCACTTTTCTCTTTCAAACAAGAGATATCTTTTAGCTGTTGGATGTCCTGCGTTAAGCTTCCCTGTCTCTTACAAACTGCAAAGAAAGAATCCGAAGAATGTTAGCAAGTGCTGAGAAAATCTCATTCGTACAACGCGGGTTTTCTACTCTAGTGTTCTGCCCGACCGAACTGTTACGGTTGGAGTTATCTTCCACTTTTCTCTTTCAAACAAGAGATATCTTTTAGCTGTTGGTGTCTGCGTTAAGCTTTCCCTCTTTACAAACTGCAACAGAAAGAATCCGAAGAATGTTAGCAAGTGCTGAGAAAATCTCATTCGTACAACGCGGGTTCTATACTAGTGTTCTGCCCTGACCGAATTGCTTAAGAACGTTGGAGTTATCCTTCCACTTTTCTCTTTCAAACAAGAGATATCTTTTAGCTGTTGGATGTCTGCGTTAAGTTTCCTTCTGTCTCTACAAACTGAACACAAAGAATCCGAAGAATGTTAGCAAGTGCTGAGAAAATCTCATTCGTACAACGCGGGTTTTCTATACTAGTGTTCTGCCCTGACCGAATTGCTTAGAGAACGTTGGAGTTATCCTTCCACTTTTCTCTTTCAAACAAGAGATATCTTTTAGCTGTTGGATGTCTGCGTTAAGCTTTCCCTGTCTCTCAACAAACTGCAACACAAAGAATCCGAAGAATGTTAGCAAGTGCTGAGAAAATCTCATTCGTACAACGCGGGTTTTCTATACTAGTGTTCTGCCCGACCGAATGCTCATACTAGGTTGGAGTTATCTTCCACTTTTCTCTTTCAAACAGAGAGATATCTTTTAGCTGTTGGATGTCTGCGTTAAGCTTCCCTGTCTCTTACAAACTGCAACAAGAAGAATCAAGAATGTTAGCAAGTGCTGAGAAAATCTCATTCGTACAACGCGGGTTTTCTATACTAGTGTTCTGCCCTGTTCGAATTGCTTGAGAACGTTGGAGTTATCTTCCACTTTTCTCTTTCAAACAAGAGATATCTTTAGCTGTTGGATTGTCCTGCGTTAAGCTTCCCTGTCTTTACAAACTGCAACAGAAAGAATCCGAAGAATGTTAGCAAGTGCTGAGAAAATCTCATTCGTACAACGCGGGTTTTCTATACTAGTGTTCTGCCCTGACGAATTGCTTAGAGAGTTGGAGTTATCTTCCACTTTTCTCTTTCAAACAAGAGATATCTTTTAGCTGTTGGTTGTCCTGCGTTAAGTTTCCCTGTCTTACAAACTGCAAAGAAAGAATCAAGAATGTTAGCAAGTGCTGAGAAAATCTCATTCGTACAACGCGGGTTCTGTATACTAGTGTTCTGCCCTGACGAATTGCTTAGAGAACGTTGGAGTTATCCTTCCACTTTTCTCTTTCAAACAGAGATATCTTTTAGCTGTTGGATGTGCTGCGTTAAGTTTCCCTGTCTCTACAAACTGAACACAAAGAATCCGAAGAATGTTAGCAAGTGCTGAGAAAATCTCATTCGTACAACGCGGGTTTTCTATACTAGTGTTCTGCCCTGACGAATGCTTACTAGGTTGGAGTTATTCTTCCACTTTTCTCTTTCAAACAGAGAGATATCTTTTAGCTGTTGGATGTCCTGCGTTAAGCTTCCCTGTCTTTACAAACTGCAAACAGAAAGAATCCGAAGAATGTTAGCAAGTGCTGAGAAAATCTCATTCGTACAACGCGGGTTTTCTATACTAGTGTTCTGCCCTGACCGAATTGCTTGAGAACGTTGGAGTTATTCCTTCACTTTTCTCTTTCAAACAGAGAGATATCTTTTAGCTGTTGGATGTCTGCGTTAAGCTTCCCGTCTTTACAAAACTGCAACAGAAAGAATCCGAAGAATGTTAGCAAGTGCTGAGAAAATCTCATTCGTACAACGCGGGTTCTATACTAGTGTTCTGCCCTGACCGAATTGCTTAAAGAACGTTGGAGTTATCCTTCCACTTTTCTCTTTTCAAACAAGAGAGATATCTTTTAGCTGTTGGTGTGCTGCGTTAAGTTTCCCTGTCTTACAAAACTGCAAAGAAAGAATCGAAAATGTTAGCAAGTGGTGAGAAAATCTCATTCGTACAACG
>NW_027555348.1:0-3864 GCF_003287225.1 Phascolarctos cinereus
AGGATAAAGCCTCGATCACTTCATGCTCGTCTTGGCTCTTTCTCAGGCTATGACAACAGTGTGGAATAGGCAGGCCGAAATTGTACAGGCAAGGAAGGACTGTTGTCAATGCATGTGGGAATTGTCTTGGCAAGGTTGCTTTATTGTCTGCAAATAAATTAATAGGCTCCCAAGAAAGAAAAATCTCAAATCTGAATGGCAGCTGAGGTTTCTCATACTTCTTCTAGTCGGTCTGACTTACCCCATAATGCAAACTGAGGTGAATATATTGAGCATCATTTAATCCCTCAAAGACACTGAAAGAATTCTATAACAGATCTGCACTGGCTAAGATTTGTATACTTGACACTTGGATTATAATTAGCTAAGTGGCACAGATGATAGACTGCTGGGCCTTGAATCAGGAAGATCTGAGTTCAAAGCTAGATTTAGATACTTACTAGCTGTGGGCCCTGTTTGCCTCAGTTTCATCATCTGTAAAATGAGCTGCACAAAGAAATGACAATCCACTCTGCTGTCTTTGCCAAAAATCCCCACAAGGGGTCATGAAGAGTCAGAAGTGACTGAACAGCAATATTTAAAGTTTCTATTTATTGTTATGAAAAAAATGTCAGCTAAACCAACATTCTTTTCCCTTCCTAGACTCCAAATCCAGCTGTAAGTTGATATAAATTCAGGGGAATAGTGCATGAAACTTCACAAGAATGGCTTCATTTACTGGCAGGATGCATTGAATAGTTAATAGAGAATGATCAGGAATAGAAGGCATGAGTAGGGCAGACAGATTGTACTGTTAAGTATTTGGATTGCTCTGCAGGTGAGAGCTTGAAATCAATATGCCATTTGAGCTGTACCTAACGGAGACTTTAGAAGAGAGGAGCAGTACAGGAATGATATTATGAGATAGCATGATTTACACTTCTGTGTTCAGACTTCCTGAAGCTATGAATGTAAGAGTCGCTAGATGGTCCCAGAAATACAACACAGTTAACCTGAGATAACAATGTCTAGTTTACATAGTGCTTTAAGATTTGCCAACCACTTTACATATGATGAATCCTTTGGTCCTCACGACGCCTTCTGAGGTAGTGCTATTATTTACCCCATTTTACAACTGCAGAAACTGAATCACAGAGATTCTAAGGACCTGTCCTCTACTACTGAGAACATAAGCAATTCAATGTGAACTATACATATGAAATCACACAAAACATTTACCATGTTGCAAAAAAAATTTAAAAAGAAGGAAAAACAAAGTGAAAAGGCATGCTTCAATTTGTTCTTAGAGTACATCAGTTCTCTCTCTGGAGCTAGATAGATTAACATTTTTCATAAGTCCTTCAGAGTTATCGTGACTCATTTTATTGACCAGAGTAGCAAAAGCTTTCACTGTTGAGCATTGTTACGATATTGCTGTTAATGTGTACCGTGATCTCCTGGTGTTGTTCACTTTACTTTGGATTAGTTCATATAGGTTTTCCCAAGTTTGTCTGAAAGTATCGCCCATATACCACAGACTTGTTCAGTCATTCCCCAATTACTGTACATCCCCTTAATTTCTAATATCTGCTCCCACAAAAATAACTGCTATAAATATTTTTGCACATATAGGTCCTTTTCCTTTGATGAAGGATCTTTTAATATATTAATAAGGTATCTTTGATTAATGATCACATTAAACTGAAACCTTAGCCAAATCTGGAATCTGGGGTGCCTGCAAGAGCATTCCCAACAATTACTGTGAAGCCCTAAATGAGTAACTCTCTTTCAATGTTAATTGTCTGATTCTTTCTGAAGCCATTTGGAAAAATTCTCTTTCTACTAATACCGAGCTGGCAAATCTCCATTCTTTGAAAAATGTAAGGGCAAGAAGGCTGTCGGATCCAAAGTAGTGTCAGGCTAGATAAATGTTAGTTACACTTTACAGGAGATTAATCCAAACTGAGAAAAACTAGTTCTTAACTAGTTCTCCACCCCACCTCCTCACCCTTCTGTTCCCCCAGCAAAAAAAAAAAGAAAAGAAAAGAAAAGAGAAGAGAAGAGAAGAGAAGAGAAGAGAAGAGAAGAGAAGAGAAGAGAAGAGAAGAGAAGAGAAGAGAAGAGAAGAGAAGAGAAGAGAAGAAAAGAAAAGAAAAGAAAAGAAAAGAAAAGAAAAGAAAAGAAAAGAAAAGAAAAGAAAAGAAAAGGAAAAGAAAACTGTCTCTGGGAATATCTTTATTTTTCTCTTTGCGTTTAAACCAAAGATCTTAACATGGGGTCCATGGTCCCCAAGGATTGATTTCACAGGGTCTCTAAACTTGAAAGGGAAAAAAAATTTACATCTTTCTTTTTGCTAACCTCTAAATAAAATTTAGCATTTCTTTGTAGAAACCACAACCATCCACAGTAGTATTAGTAGTACTTGTGAATTTGTCCCCAGTTGTAAGGTCCGGGATGCCCCTGGCTGGGGAACCCTACCTTTCCCTCATAGCCATGGGGTTTTCTTTTGATACCAAAGGAAGAGGCCAAGTACTTCCAGACTGACAACAGGTAGTAGTTAATTCAATCATTATGAATACTTACAAACAGGGGCAATCTTCAGTTTGCGGCTGTGGCCAGACAGTTCAGTGCATCCCTGCCAAGGACTCCAAAAATCCCAGTAGTAATTATAGAAAACAAACAGAGGGAGGAGGAGCTGGAGAGTGCCTCACTACCAATTGGTGGTTATTTTTGGTTTTCCCCTTAGTAATGAGCTTGAGAATTGAGCCAATGTAATTCGCAAGAGTAAGTTTCAGTTTAGGGGTCTAGGTCCATAAGGCCATCATTTTCCCTTCAAACAAATGGGACCCAAATCTTTTGGGGTAAGGGGTGAAGGTCTTGGCTTCTGAAACTGCTTCCTGCTGGCCATGGGCATAGAGCTGTTGCTGCCTCACTGGTCCTGTTCCAGGGGTCAGACTTCGGAACCTGGCTCACACTAAGTCCACGGGCTTAGGGCCTTTGACTAGTTCCAAGGTTTGTATGAAGCCTGAGCAGTCATCTGGAAGTTGATGGCCTGGACCTTGGAGGGGACAAATCTGGCCAGGAGGTTCAGTATACAAGGCCCAGATATAAGGAGAATTAAAAGTGATGTCAGAATGGGGGAAAACAAAGTACCTCCCTCTAAGAAGATGGATTGCACTGAAACTCTTTTTCCCAAACTGAACTGAAGATGTTGCTGATTGATGTCAGTAATTCATAGCAATATGTATTCCAGCCTTAGTGTATAGGATAATGATTCACAGGCAGGCAGATAACAAGCCCAAGTACTAATTTACCCAGTTGTTTGGGATATAGAATGACTACTCTTTCGGGTCAAAACAACAAGATCTCACATACTTGTATTGTGCTTCTATCTTTCACTGTGCATTTGCTATGATTAGAGAAATTTGCTACAAAAGGATAAAACTGGGATATGACTATGCCAAGTATGACAGGATTAAACATCCTTAGCTCTGTTTGCATTCAGATGATTCACAGTTTTCCAACCATGCAGTATCAATTCCACCTCATAGCCAGAATCAGGGATAGCCAGGTGGGAAACATTCCTTTTCAAAGGAACACAATGGGGAAACTGAGCCAGGAGGATCCCACCTCAGACTGAGGCTAAGATTGTCCTCTCAGCTTTTCCAGATGCAGACCTCCACCTGTATCACATTCTCTCTGAGTAGCTTCTGGCATTTCTCTCAGATGGTGGATTATTGATTATTGATTATTGATGGATTATATGATCCATCAGACAACTCAAAATAAAAGCAGTTACAGTCTCAAGAGCTTTTTCCTCAAACAGCAAGTTTCACTAATCACAGTTTGGCAAAAAGTTACCAAGATTTACCTTTCAAATTTAAA
>NW_027555349.1:0-3822 GCF_003287225.1 Phascolarctos cinereus
CTCTTTGTTTCAAAGAGAAAAGTGGAAGGATAACTGCAACGTTCTCTAAGCAATTCGGTCAGGCAGGACACGGTATACAAAACCGCGTTGTATGGTTAGATTTTCTCAGCACTGCTAACATTCCTCGTATTCTTTCTTTTGCAATTTGTAAAGACAGGGAACCTTAACGCAGGACATTCAACTGCTAAAAGTTATCTCTTTATTTCAAAGAGAAAAGTGGAAGGATAACTCCAACGTTCTCTAAGCAATTCGGTACAGGCAGTACACACCTATACAGAAGCAGCGTTGTATGGTTCAGATTTTCTCAGCCCTTGTTAACATTCCTCGTATTCTTTCTTTTGCAGTTTGTAAAGAGAGAGAAGCTTAACGCAGGACATCTAACATCTGGAAGATATCTCTTTGTTTCAAAGAGAAAAGTGGAAGGATAACTCCAACGTTCTCTAAGCAATTCGGTCCAGGCAGGACACGGTTACACAAACCAGCGTTGTATGGTTCAGATTTTCTCAGCACCTGCTAACATTCCTCGTATTCTTTCTTTTGCAGTTTCTAAAGACAGGGAACCTTAACGCAGGACATACAACTCATAAAAGATATCTCTTTGTTTCAAAGAAAAGTGGAAGGATAACTCAAGTTCTCTAAGCAATTCGGTCCAGGCACGACACGGCTATACAGAACCAGAGTTGTATGGTTGAGATTTTCTCAGCACTTGCTAACATTCCTCGTATTCTTTCTTTTGCAGTTTGTAAAGACAGGGAACCTTAACGCAGGACATCAACTGCTAAAGATATCTCTTTGTTTCAGAGAAAAAGTGGAAGGATAACTCAACGTTCTCTAAGCAATTCGGTCAGGCACGACACGGCTACAGAGAACCAGCGTTGTATGGTTGAGATTTTCTCAGCACCTGCTAACATTCCTCGTATTCTTTTTTGCAGTTTCTAAAGACAGGGAACTTAACGAGACATCTAACATCTCAAAGATATCTCTTTGTTTCAAAGAGAAAAGTGGAAGGATAACTCAACGTTCTCTAAGCAATTCGTTAGGCAGACACGGCTATACAGAAACAGCGTTGTATGGTCGAGATTTTCTCAGCACTTAATAACATTCTTTATTTTTCTTTTGCAGTTTGTAAAGGCAGGAACTTAACGCAGGACATCTAACATCTCAAAGATATCTCTTTGTTTCAAAGAGAAAAGTGAAGGATAACTCCAACGTTCTCTAAGCAATTCGTCAGGCAGGACACGGCTATACAGAAGCAGCGTTGTATGGTTGAGATTTTCTCAGCACTTTCTAACATTCCCCGTATTCTTTGTTTTGCAGTTTGTAAAGACAGGGAACTTAAGCAGGACATCCAACTCTAAAGATATCTCTTTGTTTCAAAGAGAAAAGTGGAAAGATAACTCAACGTTCTTAAGCAATTCGGTCAGCCAGAAGACGGCTATACAGAACCAGCGTTGTATGGTTGAGATTTTCTCAGCACTTGCTAACATTCCTCGTATATTTTCTTTCAGTTTGTAAAGAGAGAACCTTAACGCAACATCAACTGCTAAAAATATCTCTTTGTTTGAAAGAGAAAATGGAAGGATAACTGCAACGTTCTCTAAGCAATTCGTCCAGCAGTACACGGCTATACAGAACCAGCGTTGTATGGTTGAGATTTTCTCAGCACTTTCTAACATTCCTCGTATTCTTTCTTTTGCAGTTTGTAAAGAGAGGGAAGTTAACGCAGGACATCTCAACATGTAAAGATATCTTTGTTTCAAAGAGAAAAGTGGAAGGATAACTCAACGTTCTCTAAGCAATTCGGTCCAGCTGACACGCTATACAGAAGCAGCGTTGTATGGTTGAGATTTTCTCAGCACTGCTAACATTCCTCTTATTCTTTCTTTTAGTTTGTAAGAGAGGGAAGCTTAACGCAGGCATAAACTCCTAAAATATATCTCTTTGTTTCAAAGAAAATGGAAGGATAACTCAACGTTCTCTAAGCAATTCGGTCAGGCAGACACGCTATACAGAAGCAGCGTTGTATGGTTGAGATTTTCTCAGCACTTGCTAACATTCCTCGTATTCTTTTTTTGCAGTTTGTAAGAGAGGGAACTTAACGCAGGACATCTAACATCTCAAAAGATATCTCTTTGTTTCAAAGAGAAAAGTGGAAGGATAACTCCAACGTTCTCTAAGCAATTCGGTCGAGGCAGGACACGGTTATACATAACCAGCGTTGTATGGTTGAGATTTTCTCAGCACCTGCTAACATTCCTCGTATTCTTTCTTTTGCAGTTTGTAAAGACAGGGAACCTTAACGCAGGATATCCAACTGCTAAAAGATATCTCTTTGTTTCAAAGAAAAGTGGAAGGATAACTCAAACGTTTCTAAGCAATTCGGTCCAGGCACTACACGGTTACTAGAACCAGCGTTGTATGGTTGAGATTTTCTCAGCACTGCTAACATTCCTCGTATTCTTTCTTTTAGTTTCTAAAGACAGGGAACCTTAACGAGGACATGTAACATCTCAAAGATATCTCTTTGTTTCAAAGAGAAAGTGGAAGGATAACTCAACGTTCTCTAAGCAATTCGGTCCAGGCAGGACACGGTATACAAACAGCGTTGTATGGTTGAGATTTTCTCAGCACCTGCTAACATTCCTCGTTTTCTTTCTTTTCAGTTTGTAAAAGAGGGAACTTAACGCAGGAATCTAACATCTCAAAGATATCTCTTTGTTTCAAAAGAAAAGTGGAAGGATAACTCAACGTTCTCTAAGCAATTCGGTCCACGCAGTACACGGCTATACAGAACCAGCGTTGTATGGTTGAGATTTCCTCAGCACTTGCTAACATTCCTCGTATTCTTTCTTTTGCAGTTTGTAAAGACAGGGAACCTTAACGCAGGTCTAACTCTCAAAAGATCTCTTTTTCAAAGAGAAAAGTGGAAGGATAACTCCAACGTTCTCTAAGCAATTCGTCCAGGCAGTACACGGCTATACAGAACCAGCGTTGTATGGTTGAGATTTTCTCAGCACTTGCTAACATTCCTCGTATTCTTTCTTTTGCAGTTTGTAAAGAGAGGGAAGCTTAACGAGGACATCTAACATCTCAAAGATATCTCTTTGTTTCAAAGAGAAAAGTGGAAGGATAACTCAACGTTCTCTAAGCAATTCGGTCAGGCAGGACACGGCTATACAGAAGCAGCGTTGTATGGTTGAGATTTTCTCAGCACCTGCTAACATTCCTCGTATTCTTTCTTTTGCAGTTTGTAAAGACAGGGAACCTTAACGCAGGACATCCAACTGCTAAAAGTATCTCTTTGTTTCAAAGAGAAAAGTGGAAGATAACTGCAACGTTCTCTAAGCAATTCGGTCCAGGCACGACGCGGCTATACAGAACCAGCGTTGTATGGTTGAGATTTTCTCAGCACTTGCTAACATTCCTCGTATTCTTTCTTTTGCAGTTTGTAAAGACAGGGAACCTTAACGCAGGACATCCAACTGCTAAAATATCTCTTTGTTTCAAAGAGAAAAGTGGAAGGATAACTGCAACGTTCTCTAAGCAATTCGGTCCAGGCACGACACGGCTATACAGACCAGCGTTGTATGGTTGAGATTTTCTCAGCACTTTCTAACATTCCTCGTATTTTCTCTTTTGCCGTTTGTAAAGAGAGGGAAGCTTAACGCAGGACATCTAACATGTCAAAGATACCTCTTTGTTTCAAAGAGAAAAGTGGAAGGATAACTCCAACGTTCTCTAAGCAATTCGGTCACGTAGTACACAGCTATACAGAAGCATCGTTGATTGGTTGAGATATTCTCAGCACCTGCTAACATTCCT
>NW_027555350.1:0-3812 GCF_003287225.1 Phascolarctos cinereus
TTCCTCCCCACATACCAGAGCACCAAGGGAAAGGCCATGGTGGCTGTGGAGATCTTCTCCTTCCTGACATCCAGTGCTAGGTTACTGGGCTGCATCTTTATTCCCAAGCGCTATGTGATCTTACTGAGGCCAGATGAGAATACTCAGGAATGCATAAGAAAGAAATCACATTGCAAGCATGGGAAGCATGAAGTAACATTGCTTCAGAATTCCTTCACAAGGTACAAGAGGTACCTGAGAAACGACCTCTGTCATTCTGGGATATCTATGTTTTACTGACTTGATAACTGCTGAATCTTGCCTGCATTGTACATTCTACTGAATCTTTTCTCCAGCTTCTCTAATTTTGTGAATGCTAGCATCCTATTAAATCCCTTTGGGGCAGCCAGGTGGCACAATGATTACAAAGTCAGAGCCTGTAATTCCCTCCTGACTTGTCCAGCTCCCTTGAAGTCCCAGCTAAAATCTCACCTTCTACAAAAAGTCTTTCCCTCGCGTAAAACCCTGAAAGCTAGCATCTGTCCTTTGCTAAGGCTCTCCGTGTCAGTTTCGTCTTCCTGTATCCTGCTTGTACATAGTTGTTGGCATGCTGCCACCCCCGTTAGCCTGGCAGCTCCTTGAGAGCAGGGACTAGCTGTAATCTTTCTTTGTATTCTCTTTTCTTTGCTGGGGCAGGCAGAGCCAGGAGCCAGGGCTGGCCAGTCTCCACTGCCCTCTCTGCCTGCCCACATGGAAGCCTTCTCTCTTTGTTTCTTGTAAGGGTCTTGTTTCCCGCATCTTCGACATCTCTGTGGGCCTTAACGAACATGAGTCACAGAGTTCACACACCTCACCCTTTATACCGTTACTTACCTTTCCCCTTTACTCTCTCCTTCCCCACTCCAACAATCCTTCAAGGCCCAATCCAAGTGCTGACAGGCCACATTTCAAAATATTTCCCTTTGAACACTTCTTGACCCAGGGAATAGATCAACATCCCTATTTTACAGATGAGCAAGAAGCTGGCCCATGGTCATGGCTACAAAGTGTCAGAGCTAGGATTCAAAAGCAGGTCCGTAACTCTGAGTCCAAGGCCTTCCTGCTGCCCCTCTGGAAACACCTAATTACAGAATGGAAGAGATCTTAGAGCACTGGGAACAACCTCAGGACAGGGAATGTCAGAGCTGGGAGGGTCCTAGGAACAGGAATGTCAGAGCTGGCAGGGGCCCAAGAACAGGGAATGTCAGAGCTGGCAGGGTCCTAGGAACAGGAATGTTACAGCTGGAAAGGGGCCTTAGAACAGGAATGTCAGGGCTGAGAAAGCCCTTGGGATAAAGCAGGGTTTCTTTAACTTTTCCCATGCATGACCTCTTTTAGCCCAAGAAATTTTTATGTGACCCTGGGTGTATTAGGTATGCAAAATAGGTATGTAAATCAAACATTTACTGATAATAAATCATAAAGAAATTTATTTTAAAACAATTCTTTGGTATACATATAATTTTACCATTTATTAAAGACAAAAGCAAATTTGCATACTAATGAGATGGGTATGCTTATTTATTTTTACATAAAGAATTAAATCTTGGCAGAATATTTGATAATGCAGGACATGGAGCATCTTAAACGTTTTACAAACTTGATCCATATTTTGATTTTATAATCATCAATGTTGAGAATGCCACTTCACATAAATATACAGTGCAAAATGGCCGAAGTATGTTTAGGGCCGTTTCAGAAAGTGTTAGAAATTCTGTCCTAATCCCAAGATAAAATTCATTTAATGATTTTTTTAGGAAACTTAAGTTTTAAATCTGTGTAGCCTGATAACTCAGCAAAGTCTTCTTGAACTTTTAAGGGCAGATAACTGACATTTTTCATTTCAATTGAGTATGATTCATGAAGCCAACTTAATTTTTTTAAAATCAGAATTTGAAGGGAAATATTTCTGAAACATTGTCTCCAGGCACTTCAGATGATCAATTATAACTCTTACAATTAAATCTTTGGGAGGGTTATTTTCAATTTAAAAATCATCTGTAGGTGTAAACATTTCTAAAGAACCATTTTCCACCCTATTCTTCCAAACGTTAACTTCTTTAGTAAAACTTGCAGTTTTATCAGTGAGTAAATATGATATGTTCATTGCCACCAGCTTTAATTTTTGCTACAAATCCAACATTCTTGCTCATCTCTGCTCCAGCACCATCTGCATAGACTCCAAGGAAATTTTTCCACTGTAAACCTTCATTTGTGAAAAATTTATGTACTTTAAGATGCACATCTTCCCCTCTTGTGTGCCCTTCCAAAGGGTGATAAAACAATAATTCTTCATATAGGCTTCCTTTATAAACATATCTTACATAAAGTAACAACTGTGCCATGTTAGAAATATCAGTTCTTTCATCTAACTGAATTGCAAACTTTGGGCTGCCCTTAAGCCTGGTAATAGGATGCTAGAATTGGTCATTACTAATTTCAGAAATTCTTTTGGAAACAGTATCATTTGATAAAGATGTTTTACAAATTTCATCTCCACACTTTTTCCCATGAACTGTTTCTGACGTTTCAATAGTGGCAGGTAACATGAGATCTTCTCCTATTGCATAGGGATTTTTAGTTTTTGCAATTAAATAAGAAGTTTCATAAGATTCAAGTAAATACTTTTCATTGACAGTAACAAATGTCTCAAACTTTGCTTTTCTTTATTTGAAGATTTTAAAAGCCATTCAAAATATTCCTTTGGTTTATTGCCGAATGCTGCATGGTTGGTATTAAGATGTTGTTTTAGTTTGGCTGGTTTCATGCTCTCTGCAGCCAAAAACTTCATTACAAATTAAGTGAAGAGGTTTTTCCACACCATCTTCATTATTAGAAGGAAATCCATATTGCAAAAATGATTAAACATATTTTCTTTTTCTTGTCAATTTAGGTGTACTGCAACCTGTTAGCGAAGGCTGTGCCTCATTGTCATCAGAATTTTTACCTATTTTGTCTAAATTTAACCACTTATCTATAACTGAAAAATATTTTTGTCCTAAAATATAAATAGTGTTAATAATTTCTCAAATAAATACTAGCTTTAGTTTATGGACATTTGTTTGTGCTTAATTTTTTAAAATGATGTGCACACTTACATACATACAAGCAGTGATGGTGGAGAAATGTTATTAAAGGGCTTTTGTTTTTACTTGCTGCAATTAAATACTTATGTTTTTGTAAAAGGAGATAACAGCAATTTTGAAAATCAAACATTCTATCACAATGCAACTCAAAGATGCACTAATTTGATACGAACATGCTGGGGAATGATGGTGGAAAAATATTAAGTCTTTTGGTGAAAGCATTATGTTTCTTTGTATGAACAGCAAAAACACCGCAATTCAGAAGATACAATAGTCTCGAATCTGAGCTGAGGTGCTTCTGACAGCGATCATTGATGTTGCATGGCATGAGGGCAAGCAGAGTGCAGAGTGCGCATGTCATGTGTTAGGGCATGCAGACAGCAGAGTGTGCATGTCACGTGTTAGGGCATGCAGAGTGTGTGTGTCGTGTGTCAGGACACGTAGAGCATGTGTGTCGTGTGTTAGGGCATGCAGAGAGCAGAGTGGCGCGTGTCGTGTGTTAGGGCATGCAGAGTGCACAGTACGCATGTCGTGTGTTAGGGCATGCAGAGTGCGCGTGTCGTGTGTTCAGAATCAAGGCTGCAGTGATGTCGCTCAATGCAACATGGGAAAGCACTGCCAGAAACACTTTGGATTCATTATGTGTTTGACTTTGAATTGATTTTTGGTCATTGCCTTTCTGAAACCTTATACTGTTGCCAAATTCTT
>NW_027555351.1:0-3785 GCF_003287225.1 Phascolarctos cinereus
TCAAAGTTGTTCTTAGACAATATTGGTAGAGGGGCACCTAGGTGGCTCAGTGGATAGAGCACGGTCTTGAAGTCATGAGGACCTGAGTTCAAATCGGGCCTCAGACCAAACACTTGACACTTGCTAGCTGTGTGACCCTGGGCAAGTCACTTAACTCCAATTGCCAAAAAAACAAAACAAACAAAAGAGATATTGCCTTAGACAAAACACTTGACAATTGCAATTTCCAGGTTTTGCGACCACAAAGAGAGCTGCTGTAAACGTTTGAGATGCATAGATTCTGTTCCTATTCCCTAATTATCTTCAGAAATAGACCAAGCAGAGTTATTACTGGCTCCAAGGATATAGGTAGTTTAATAACTCTTTGGGCATAAATCCAGATTGCTCCCCAGAATGGATGTATCATTTAGCAATTCCGCCAAGAATGAGTTAGTGGCCCAATTTTTCTATATCCCCTCCAATATTTGTTGCTTTCCCCTTCTATCACTTTAGCCAGTTTGGTGGGTGTAAAATGATCTTGCAAGATAGTTTTAATTTATATTTCTCTAATCAATAGTTATTAGAGCATTTTTATAAGATTATAAGCTGTTTTGATTTCTTCTTCAGAAAACTGTTCATATTCTTTCACCATCTAACAATTAAGAAATGGCTGGTATTCTTACATATTGGAAAAAGTTCTTTATATTTTAAATGTGAGACCTTTATAATGTAAACTGTCTATAAAATATTTTTCTAATTTTCTATTTTCCTTCTGATCTTGGCTACATTTGTTTTATTTGTAAAAATACTTTTTAATTTCATGTATTTAAAGTGAATAGTTTTCTTTATGTTAAATTAATTTAGTGTGATATAAAAATTAACATTTTTCACTTCATGTAAAGTGAAATGATTAATTTTATACCAAACTTTGCTCTCTATCTTTATTTTATTCACAAGTTATTCACTTATCAATAAGTCTGATAATAATGTGTTCCATGTCCTTCCAATTTTCTCATAAAAGCAATTTTTGTATCTAGGTATATATCCATTTTGACCTTATTTTGGTAAATGGTGAAGATATTATCTATGCCCAGTTTCTGCCATTCTGCTTTCTACTTTTCTCAAAATTTTCCCCAAAATCTTATCCCCAAATTTTAAGACTTCCTACTTGTCCAATACAAAGTTATTGTGCTTATTTGCTGCGTAAAGTGGATGCTTATTCAATTCTATGGATCTGCTTTGCCTTTCTTGGCCAGCACCAGATATTTTGATAATTGCTGCCTTATATTATAGTTTAAGATCTGGTGCTGCTAAATTTCTTTCCTTTAAATTTTTTTTCCATTATTACCATCGATATTCTTGACTTTTTCTTTTTCCAAATCCACTTATTTTTTTTTAATTCAGTAAGAATATTTTTGGCAACTTAATTTGGATGGCATTGAATATATAAATTAGTTTGGGTAAAATTGTCATTTTAACTATATTGGCCCTGCCTTGCCATGAACAATTAATATTTTTCAAATTATTTCAATCATATTTTATTTGTCTAAAAAGTTCTTATAATTTTGTTTGTGTAGCTCATGAGTCTGTTTTGACAGCTGTACACTTGGGTATTTTATACTGTCTAGAGTTATTTTAAATTGGTTATTTTTACTATCTCTTCCTTCATGGTTTTATTTGTTACATAGAGGAGTGCTGATGATTTCTATGGATTAACTTTATATCCTACTAAGTTGCTAAAATTATTCATTGTTTCAACTAACTTTTTAGTTGAGTCTTTGCAATTTTCCAAGTATAACATCACACCTTCTGCAAAAAAGAAATAACTTTATTACCTCAATACGTATTCTGATTTCTTCAATTTCTTTTTCTCTCATTACTATTGCTAACATTTCCAATACAATCTTGAATATTATTGATTACAATGGGCAGTCTTGTTTCAAGACTGATCTTACTAGCAAGGGTTCTACTTTATCCCTCTTACAGATAATGCGTACTGATAGTCTTAGATGAATGCTATCTATCAATTTAAGGAAAAAATCAATTTATACTGATACTTTCAAGTGTTTTTAATAAAAATGGGTATTAAACTTTATCAAAGACTTTTCTGCATCTATTGATACAATCATAATTTTTTTACTTTTATTATTGATACACTCTATTATGCTAATAGTGTTCCTTATGTTAAAAAATATCCTTGAATTCCTGGTATAAATCCAACTTCGTCAAAATGTGTAATCTTTATAATATATTATTGCAATCTTTTAGCTAGTGTTTTATTTAGGATGATCGCATCCATATTCATTGATGAAATTTGTCTTTAATTTTCTTTCTCTCTTTTTACTCTTCTGGGTTTAGGTATCAATATCATATTTGTTTCATAAAAAGAATTTGGTAAGATCTTTACATATTATTCTAAATAATTGATTTAATATTGGAATTAGTTGATCTTTAAAGATTTGATAGTATTCACTTGTAAATCCATATTGTCCTGGTGCTTTTCTCTTAGAAAGCTCATTTATGGCCTGTTCAATTTCTTCTTCAAAAATAGGCATATTTAGATATTCTATTTGTTCTTCTGCTAATTGAGGCAATTTACATTTTTGTAAATATTCTTCCATTTCACTTAAATTGTTAGATTTATTGGCATATAATTGGGCAAAATAACTCCTTACAATTAAGTTCATCTTCATCAGTTATATATTCACCCTTTTCATTTTTGATACTAGTGATTTGGTTTTCTTCTCTTTTTCAATCAAATTAACCAATTCCTTGTCTACTCTTTATTTTCATAAAGCCAACTCCTAGTTTTATTTATTAATTGTATGTTTTTGACCCTCAATTTTATTAAACTCACCATTAATTTTTAGGATTTCCAATTCCATTTTTAATTAGAGATTTTTATGTCATTCTTTTTCTAGCTTTTGAATTAGTCTATTCTTTCTCTATTTTGTTCATATAAGCATTTAAGATATGTTTTCCTCTAATCATTGCTTTTCCTCTATCCGAGAACCATGTCTGGTCAGCACTTCTAGGCTTGGCTTCCCAAAACAACAGAGGGTCCTTCAATCTTTCCTCACTCTGCATCTGGTATTCTTCAGGCGGGGGAAAATCATGGGGGGAAAAACATGCTAAAAACCAGTATGAATAAAAGAGGCACAAAAATCCACTGAAGAGAACTCCTTAAAAAGCAAATTAACCAAAAGGAAATACACACACACACACACACACACACACACACATACACACACACACACACACACACACACACACACACACACACACACACACACACACACATATATATATATATATATATATATATATATATATATATATATATATATACATACATGTATATCTTCAATGAAAACAAGAATTTTTAAAACAATTGACCAAATGGGAAAAAATGGACTGAATTTGCTGAAGAAAATAGATTCTTAAAAAGTAGAATTGGCTAAATGGAAAAGGCAGCACAAGAGTTCAGTAAAGAAAATAATTCCTAAAAAAATTAGGATTGGGCACGTGTAAGATAATGACTCCATGAAACATCAAGAAACACTAAAACAAAATCAAATGAATGGAAAAATAGGGGAAAATGTGAAATATCTCATCTGAGAAACAATTGACTTTTAAAATAGAGGAAAGAAAACAATTTTCTTTTGGATGACTTTAACGACTTGATTTAAAAAAGAGCTAGAACCTGTCAAGGAAGATTGCCTTGATGTCCTAGAATCAGAAATAAAATAGAAATTGAAAGAAACTGCCATTCACCTTCTCAAAGATATCACAAATGAGAACTCCGA
>NW_027555352.1:0-3745 GCF_003287225.1 Phascolarctos cinereus
ACGCGGGTTTTCTATACTAGTGATCTGCCCGTACCGAGATGCTCATACTAGGTGGACTTATGCTTCCACTTATCTCTTTCAAACACAGAGATATCTTTCAGCTGTTGGTTGTGCTGCGTAAGTTTCCCTGTCTCTACAAACTGAAGCACAAAGAATTCGAAGAATGTTAGCAAGTGCTGAGAAAATTTCAATCGTACAACGCGGGTTCTGTATAGTAGTGTTGTACCTTGACCGAATTGCTTAGAGAACGTTGCAGTTATCCTTCCAGTTTTCTCTTTCAAACAAAGAGATATCTTTTAGCTGTTGGATGTGCTGCGTTCAACTTCCCTCTCTTTAAAAACTGCACAAGGCAGAATAGAAGGAAGGTTAGCAAGTGGTGAGAAAATCTCATTCATACAACGCGGGTTTTCTATACTAGTGTTCTGCCCTGATCGAATTGCTTAGAGAACGTTGGAGGTATCCTTCCACTTTTCTCTTTCAAACAGAGAGATATCTTTTAGCTGTTGGTTGTGCTGCGTTAAGCTTCCCTGTCTCTACAAACTCCAACAGAACGAATCCGAGGAATGTTAGCAAATTCTGAGAAAATCTCAATCGTACAATGCTGGTTCTGTATAGTAGTGTTGTGCACAGACCGCGTTGCTCCTAGTAGATTGGTGTTATCCTGCTACTATTCTCTTCCAAACAAAAAGACATGTGTGAGTTCTTGGATGTCCTGCGTTAAGCTTCCCTGTCTTTACAAACTGCAACAGGAAGAATCCGAAGAATGTTAGCAAGTGGTGAGAAAATCTCAATCGTACAACGCGGGTTTTCTATACTAGTGTTCCGCCCTGTTCGAATTGGTTGAGAACGTTGGAGTTATTCTTCCACTTTTCTCTTTCAAACAGAGAGATATCTTTTAGCTGTTGGATGTCCTGCGTTAAGCTTCCCTGTCTTTAAAAACCGCAACAGAAAGAATCCGAAGAATGTTAGCAAGTGCTGAGAAAATCTCATTCGTACAACGCGGGTTTTCTACTCTAGTGTTCTGCCCGGACCGAACTCCTTATTCTAGGTTGGAGTTATCTCTCCACTTTTCTCTTTCAAACAAAGAGATATCTTTTAGTTGCTGGTTGTCCTGCGTTAAGTTTGCCTGTATTTACAAACTGCAAAAGACAGAATACAAGGAAGGTTAGCAAGTGCTGAGAAAATCTCATTCGTACAACGCGGGTTTTCTATACTAGTGTTCCGCCCTGTTCGAAATGGTTAAGAACGTTGGAGTTATTCTTCCACTTATTTCTTTCAAACAGAGAGATATCTTTTACCTGTTAGATGTGCTGCGTTCAGCTTCCCGGTCTTTAAAAACTGCAACAGAAAGAATCCGAAAAATATTAGCAAGTGCTGAGAAAATCTCATTCGCACAACGCGGGTTTTCTATACTAGTGTGATGCCCGAACCGAGATGCTCATACTAGGTTGGAGGTATTCTTCCACTTTTCTCTTTCAAACACAGAGATATGTTTAAGCTGTTGCATGTCCTGCGTTAAGCTTCTCTGTCTTTACAAACTGCAACAGAAACAATCCGAAGAATGTTAGCAAGTGCTGAGAAAATCTCAATCGTACAACGCGGGTTCTGTATACTAGTATTCTTCCCTGATCGAATTGCTTAGAGAACGTTGGAGTTATCCTTCCACTTTTCTCTTTCAAACAAAGAGATATCTTTTAGTTGTTGGATGGGCTGCGTAAGTTTCCCTGTCTCTACAAACTGAAACAACAAAGAATCCGAAGAATGTTAGCAAGTGCTGAGAAAATCTCATTCGTACAACGCGGGTTTTCTATACTAGTGTTCTGCCCTGATCGAATTGCTTAGAGAACGTTGGAGTTTTCCTTCCACTTTTCTCTTTCAAACAGAGAGATATCTTTTACCTGTTGGATGTGCTGCGTTCAGCTTCCCGGTCTTTAAAAACTGCAACAGAAAGAATCCGAAAAATGTTAGCCAAGTGCTGAGAAAATCTCATTCGTACAACGCGGGTTTTCTATACTAGTGTGCTGCCCTGATCGAATTGCTTTAGAGAACGTTGGAGTTTTTCCTTCCACTTTTCTCTTTCAAACAGAGATATCTTTTAGCTGTTGGATCTGCTGCGTTCAGCTTCCCGGTCTTTAAAACTACAACAGAAAGAATTCGAAAAATGTTAGCAAGTGCTGAGAAAATCTCATTCGTACAACGCGGGTTTTCTATACTAGTGTGCTGCCCTGATCGAATTGCTTAGAGAACGTTGGAGTTTTCCTTCCACTTTTCTCTTTCAAACAGAGAGATATCTTGTAGCTGTTGGATGTGCTGCGTTCAGCTTCCCGGTCTTTACAAACTGCAACAGAAAGAATCCGAAGAATGTTAGCAAGTGGTGAGAAAATCTCAATCGTACAACGCGGGTTCTGTATACTAGTGTTCTGCCCTGATCGAATTGCTTAGAGAACGTTGAAGTTATCCTTCCACTTTTCTCTTTCAGACAAGGAGATATCTTTTAGCTGTTGGATGTGCTGCCTAAGTTTCCCTGTCTCTACAAACTGAAAAACACAGAATTCGAAGAATGTTAGCAAGTGCTGAGAAAATCTCATTCGTACAACGCGGGTTTTCTATACTAGTGTTCTGCCTGATCGAATTGCTTAGAGAACGTTGGAGTTTTCCTTCACTTTTCTCTTTCAAACAGAGAGATATCTTTTAGCTGTTGGATGTCCTGCGTTAAGCTTTCCTGTCTTTAAAACCGCAACAGAAAAATCCGAAGAATGTTAGCCAGTGCTGAGAAAATCTCATCGTACAACGCGGGTTTTCTACTCTAGTGTTCTGCCCGGACCGAACTGCTTATTCTAGGTTAGTTATTCTCTTTTTTCTTTCAAACAAAGAGATATCTTTTAGTTGCTGGTTGTCCTGCGTTAAGTTTGCCTGTATTTACAAACTGCAAAAGACAGAATACAAGGAAGGTAAGCAAGTGGTGAGAAAATCTCAATCGTACAACGAGGGTTCTGTATACTAGTGTTCTTCCCTGACCGAATTGCTTAAAGAACGTTGGAGTTATCCTTCCACTTTTCTCTTTCAAAGGAGGAGATATTTTTTAGTTGTTGGATGTGCTGCGTAAGTTTCCCTGTCTCTACAAAATGTAACACAAAGAATCCGAAGAATGTTAGCAAGTGCTGAGAAAATCTCATTCGTACAACGCGGGTTTTCTATACTAGTGTTCTCCCCTGATCGAATTGCTTAGAGAACGTTGGAGTTTTCCTTCCACTTTTCTCTTTCAAACAGAGAGATATCTTTTACCTGTTGGATGTGCTGCGTTCAGCTTCCCGGTCTTTAAAAACTGCAACAGAAAGAATCCGAAAAATGGTTAGCAAGTGCTGAGAAAATCTCATTCGTACAACGCGGGTTTTCTATACTAGTGTGCTGCCCGACCGAGATGCTCAAACTAGGTTGGAGTTATTCTTCCACTTTTTCTCTTTCAAACACAAGAGATATGTTTAAGCTGTTGCATGTCCTGCGTTAAGCTTCTCTGTCTTTACAAACTGCAACAGAAAGAATCCGAAGAATGTTAGCAAGTGCTGAGAAAATCTCAATCGTACAACGCGGGTTCTGTATACTAGTGTTCTGCCCTGATCGAATTGCTTAGAGAACGTTGGAGTTTATCCTTCCACTTTTCTCTTTCAAACAAAGAGATATCTTTTAGTGTTGGATGGGCTGCATAAGTTTCCCTGTCTCTACAACTGAAAAACAGAATTCGAAG
>NW_027555353.1:0-3726 GCF_003287225.1 Phascolarctos cinereus
CAACGTTCTCTAAGCAATTCGGTCAGGGCAGAACACTAGTATAGAAAACCCGCGTTGTACGAATGAGATTTTCTCAGCACTTGCTAACATTCTTCGGATTCTTTCTGTTGCAGTTTGTAAAGACAGGGAAGCTTAACGCAGGACATCCAACAGCTAAAAGATATCTCTCTGTTTGAAAGAGAAAAGTGGAAGGATAACTCCAACGTCTCTAAGCAATTCGGTCAGGGCAGAACACTAGTATAGAAAACCCGCGTTGTACGAATGAGATTTTCTCAGCACTTGCTAACATTCTTCGATTCTTTGTTTCAGTTTGTAAGACAGGGAAACTTAACGCAGGACATCCAACAGCTAAAAGATATCTCTTGTTTGAAAGAGAAAAGTGGAAGATAACTCCAACCTAGTAAGCAATTCGGTCGGGCAGAACACTAGTATAGAAAACCCGCGTTGTACGAATGAGATTTTCTCAGCACTTGCTAACATTCTTCGATTCTGTTTGTGCAGTTTGTAAAGACAGGGAAGCTTAACGCAGCACATCCAACAGCTAAAAGATATCTCTTGTTTGAAAGAGAAAAGTGGAAGGATAACTCCAACGTTCTAAGCAATTCGGTCAGGGCAGACACACTAGTACAGAACCCGCGTTGTACGATGAGATTTTCTCAGCACTTGCTAACATTCTTCGGATTCTTTTGTTGCAGTTTGTAAAGAGAGGAAGCTTAACGCAGGACATCCAACAGCTAAAGATATCTCTCTGTTTGAAAGAGAAAAGTGGAAGATAACTCCAACCTAGTATGAGCATCTCGGTCCGGGCAGAACACTAGTATAGAAAACCCGCGTTGTACGAATGAGATTTTCTCAGCACTTGCTAACATTCTTCGGATTCTTTGTGTTGCAGTTTGTAGAACAGGGAAATTAACGCAGCACATCCAACAGCTAAAAGATATCTCCTTGTTTGAAAGAGAAAAGTGGAAGGATAACTCCAACGTTCTCTAAGCAATTCGATCAGGGCAGAACACTAGTATAGAAAACCCGCGTTGTACGAATGAGATTTTCTCAGCACTTGCTAACATTCTTCGGATTCTTCTTTGCAGTTTGTAAAACAGGGAAACTTAACGCAGGACATCCAACAGCTAAAAGATATCTCTTGTTTGAAAGAGAAAAGTGGAAGGATAACTCCAACCTAGAATAAGCAATTCGGTCAGGGCAGAACACTAGTATAGAAAACCCGCGTTGTACGAATGAGATTTTCTCAGCACTTGCTAACATTCTTCGGATTCTTTCTGTTGCAGTTTGTAAAGACAGGGAAGCTTAACGCAGGACATCCAACAGCTAAAAGATATCTCTCTGTTTGAAAGAGAAAAGTGGAAGAATAACTCCAACGTTCTAAGCAATTCGACAGGGCAGCACACTAGTATAGAAAACCCGCGTTGTACGAATGAGATTTTCTCAGCACTTGCTAACATTCTTCGGATTCTTTCTGTTGCAGTTTGTAGACAGGGAAGCTTAACGCAGGACATCCAACAGCTAAAAGATATCTCTTGTTTGAAAGAGAAAAGTGGAAGATAACTCCAACCTAGATAAGCATTCGGTCGGGCAGAACACTAGTATAGAAAACCCGCGTTGTACGAATGAGATTTTCTCAGCACTTGCTAACATTCTTCGGATTCTTTCTGTTGCAGTTTGTAAAGACAGGGAAGCTTAACGCAGGACATCCAACAGCTAAAAGATATCTCTGTATTTGAAAGAGAAAAGTGGAAGGATAACTCCAACGTTCTAAGCAATTCGATCAGGGTCGAACACTAGTATAGAAAACCCGCGTTGTACGAATGAGATTTTCTCAGCACTTGCTAACATTCTTCGGATTCTTCTTTGCAGTTTGTAAAACAGGGAAACTTAACGCAGGACAACCAACAGCTAAAAGATATCTCTTGTTTGAAAGAGAAAAGTGGAAGATAACTCCAACCTAGTATAAGCATTCGGTCGGGCAGAACACTAGTATAGAAAACCCGCGTTGTACGAATGAGATTTTCTCAGCACTTGCTAACATTCTTCGGATTCTTTCTGTTGCAGTTTTAAACAGGGAAGCTTAACGCAGGACATCCAACAGCTAAAAGATATCTCTCTGTTTGAAAGAGAAAAGTGGAAGATAACTCCAACGTTCTAAGCAATTCGACAGGGCAGAACACTAGTATAGAAAACCCGCGTTGTACGAATGAGATTTTCTCAGCACTTGCTAACATTCTTCGGATTCTTCTGTTGCAGTTTGTAAAGACAGGGAAGCTTAACGCAGGACATCCAACAGCTAAAAGATATCTCTTGTTTGAAAGAGAAAAGTGGAAGGATAACTCCAACTCTAAGCAACGCGGTCGGCAGAACACTAGTATAGAACCCGCGTTGTACGAATGAGATTTTCTCAGCACTTGCTAACATTCTTCGGATTCTTTCTGTTGGTTTGTAGAACAGGGAAGCTTAACGCAGGACAAACAACAGCTAAAGATATCTCTTTGTTTGAAAGAGAAAAGTGGAAGGATAACTCCAACCTACTCTAAGCAATCGGCGGGCAGAACACTAGTATAGAAAACCCGCGTTGTACGAATGAGATTTTCTCAGCACTTGCTAACATTCTTCGGATTCTTTGTGTTTCAGTTTGTAGAGACAGGGAAACTTAACGCAGCACATCCAACAGCTAAAAGATATCTCTCTGTTTGAAAGAGAAAAGTGGAAGGATAACTCCAACGTTCTCTAAGCAATTCGATCAGGGCAGAACACTAGTATAGAAAACCCGCGTTGTACGAATGAGATTTTCTCAGCACTTGCTAACATTCTTGTATTCTGTCTTGCAGTTTGTAAAGAGGGAAGCTTAACGCAGCACATCCAACAGCTAAAAGATATCTCTTGTTTGAAAGAGAAAAGTGGAAGGATAACTCCAACGTTCTCTAAGCAATTCGGTCAGGGCAACACTAGTATAGAAACCCGCGTTGTACGAATGAGATTTTCTCAGCACTTGCTAACATTCCTTCGATTCTTTTGTTGCAGTTTGTAAAGAGAGGAAAGCTTAACGCAGGACATCCAACAGCTAAAGATATCTCTTGTTTGAAAGAGAAAAGTGGAAGATAACTCCAACGATAAGCAATTCGGTCGGGCAGAACACTAGTATAGAAAACCCGCGTTGTACGAATGAGATTTTCTCAGCACTTGCTAACATTCTTCGGATTCTTTCTGTTGCAGTTTGTAAAGACAGGGAAGCTTAACGCAGGACATCCAACAGCTAAAAGATATCTCTCTGTTTGAAAGAGAAAAGTGGAAGGATAACTCCAACGTTCTCAACCAATTCGAGGGCGGAACACTAGTATAGAAAACCCGCGTTGTACGAATGAGATTTTCTCAGCACTTGCTAACATTCTTCGGATTCTTTCTGTTGCAGTTTGTAGAACAGGGAAGCTTAACGCAGGACAACAAAGCTAAAAGATATCTCTCTGTTTGAAAGAGAAAAGTGGAAGTCCAACCTAGATAAGCATTCGGTCGGGCAGAACACTAGTATAGAAAACCCGCGTTGTACGAATGAGATTTTCTCAGCACTTGCTAACATTCTTCGGATTCTTTGTTTCAGTTTGTAGAGACAGGGAAACTTACACCCCAGCAAAGATATCCAACAAGAAAAGAAAGTAAAGACGATATCTCTGTTGTTTGAGAAGAGAAAAGTTGGAGAGACTAGCTCTTCAACTCTAG
>NW_027555354.1:0-3725 GCF_003287225.1 Phascolarctos cinereus
GAGCTTGTAGTGGCTGTGGAGTGGCCTCCTCACAGTTAAGGAGAAAGGAGTACTTGTGGTCACAGCCAGGAAAGAGTAAACACCTCACCCCTTATCATCACCTTAGAAGAACTGAAAATTTGCAGGTCCCTACAAGTATCTCTAAAACAGCTGTATACCCCCGAAGCTTGGGACAGTACATCTCCACAGGAAGAGACTCTCACCTTAACAAAGAGTTTAAAACTCAAGTAATTGGCCAGGTCATGAGCAAGCAGTGCAAAAAGAGTCAGATTTATCTTACTTTGGGAAAAGAAGATCAAAATATACAACCAGAAGAAGAAACAAAGTCAAAGCTCCTACATCCAAAGCCTCCAAGAAAAATATGAATCATGCCAGGCCGTGGAAAGCTGAAAAGGATTTTGAGAAGAAAGTAAGGGAAGCAGAGAAAAACTGGGAAGAAATGAGAGTGATGCAAGAAAATCAGAAAAAAAAGTCAACAGCTTGCTAAAGGAGACCCTAAAAAATGCTGAAGAAAATAACACCTTAAAAAATAGCCTAACCCAAATGGCAAAAGAGGTCCAAAAAGCCAATGAGGAGAAAAATGCCCTAAAAAAAAAATTGGCCAAATGGAAAAGGAAATCCAAAACTTGCTGAAGAAAATACTTTCTTAAAAATTAGGATAGAGCAATTGGAAGCTAGTGACTCCATGAGAAATCAAGACACAGTAAAACAAACAAAAGAATGAAAACTTAGAAACAATGTGAAATATCTCATGGGAAAAACAATGACCTGGAAAATAATCCAGGAGAGAGAATTTAAAATTGTTGGACTATCTGAAAGACATGATCAAAAAAAGAGCGTAGACATCATCTTTCAAGAAATTAATTAAAACTGCCCTGATATATAGAACCAGAGGACAAAATAGAAATTGAAAGAATCAGAGATCTCCTCCTGAAAGAGATCCCGAAAGAAAAGCTCCTAGGAATATTGTAGCCAAATTCCAGAGTTCCAGGTGAAAGAGAAAATATTACAAGCTGCTAGAAGGAAACAGTTCAGTACTGTGGAAACACAATCAGGATAACACAAGATTAGCATTTCTACATTAAAGACGCAGGGCATGGAATATAATATTCCAGGAGGGCAAAGGAGATAGGATTACAACCAGAATCACCTACCCAGCAAAACTGAGTATAATCCTTCGGGGAAAAAATGGTCATTCAGTGAAATAGAGGACTTTCAAGCATTCCTGATGAAAAGACCAGAGCTAAACACAAAATTCGACTTTCAAATACAGGACTGCAGTGGAACATGAAGAGGTAAACAGGAAAGAGAAATCATAAGAGACTTATTAAGATTGAGCTGTTTCAGTTCCTGCATGGAAAGATGATATTTATAACTCATGAGACTTTTGTCAATATTAGGGTAGTTGAAGGAAAAAATAAGTATATGTATGCATATATAGATAGATACAGGGTGAGTTGAAGATTAAGGGGTCATAGCTGGAGAATAAAATTAAGGGATGAGAGAGGATGATACTTGGAGAAGAAGAAAGGGAGAGGTAGAATGGGGTAAATTATCTCACAAAAAAAAGCAGAAAAGAAATGTCTCTTACAGTGGAGGGGAAGCAAGGGAAGTTGAGAGCGAATGAGTGAATCTTATTCTCACTGGATTTGGCTTAAGGAGGGAATAACATACACATTCAGTTGTGTATGGAAATCTGTCTTACCCTACAGGAAAATAGGGGGAGAAGGGGACAAGAGAGCATGGGGATGATAGAGAGGAGGGCAGATTGGGAAAGGGGGTAATCAGAAGGAAATACTTCTGAGGAGGTACAGGGTGAAAAGAAAGAATAGAACAAATGAGAGGGCAGAATAGGATTAAGGGAAATAGAGTTAGTTTTTCACAACATGTCTACTATGGAAGTGTTTTGCCTAACTGCACATGTATAAGCTATATTGAGTTGTTTGCCTTTTTAATGAGGGTGGATGGGGAGGGTGGAAGAGAGAAAATTTGAAACCTAAACTTTTAAAAACATATATTTTAAAAAAATGTTTTCACATGCTACTGGGAAATAAAAGATAGAGGAGATGGAGTATAGAAGTCTATCCTGCCCTACAGGAAAATACAAGGGGAAGGGGATAAAAGGAGTGGGGAGAGATAGAAGTGCGGACAGACTAGGGGAAGGTATATTCAGAATGCATGCCATCTTGGGGTTGAGGTAGAGGTGAGATGGGGAGAAAATTTGGGACTCAAAAACTTGTGGAAGTGAATGTTGAAAGCTAAAAATAGAGAAATTGATATTTAAAAAAGAAGAAGGAAATGAGACAGAAGCCCTAGGCCTATCTCACTTCCTCCTAATCCATCTGGAAAAAGAAAATGGGATGGGGAATAGTGTTTACTGCAGGTCATTTCTTTACTCATTGAAATAAAAAGCTTCATTTACATAGGGGAAAAAATAGAGTGCCAAGAAAGTGAATAACACACAAGACCCCACACTGTATAGGATGTTGAGACTTTTGTCTTGCCATATATGTATTGCTGGGCATAGCAGCAGAGGGTGAGTGGCAGCCAATAGATGTACAATGTTAGGAAACTTTGCCCAAAATCGGTGAAATGCAGCTGGTCTTCAGGGATTTCCTACGTGCCACAGGTAACAGGCAAATCAAAATCACTTCATTGTGCAAGGATAATGATCATCCAAAATACTGATCCTCCGAAGACCAACAAGGTGCTGTATAGCCAATGTGGATCAGAATCCACAGGAAGGAAAAGTATCTACACTTTTTGAAATAGTCTTAACAGTTATAATAATTTGGCAACTTCTGGAATACGTCACCTTGCTTAGCCTACTAGAGCTCAAATTAGGACAAAAATTCCTCTTTCATGGCATTCTATCAGCTACTGCTTGGCAAAAGTCTTTGAGAACCTTTTTCATTATGACTCCTGATAACCTGACTAGAAGGCAAACACATTCTCTGCTATGTAGAACCCTTGTAGGGGGACATATGAGTAAATCAAGGTGGGAAATAAATGAATGAATTAACAACAACAACAACTACAACAAGAGCTAACAAATAGAGTACCTACTATGTGCCAGGCATTGTGTTAAGTGCTTTATAAGTATTATTTCATTTGCTCTTTGCAACCACTGCCATAGTGGGTGCTATTATTACTCTTTATTTTACAGATGTTGAAACTCAGGCAAAAGATGTTTAGTGATTAGTTTAGCTAGTAAGTATCTAAGGCTAGATTTGAACTCAGATTTTTGACTGTAGGCCAAATGTTCCCTTATGAAGGATCTTGAAGCAGAGGGTAATGAATTTGATCTTGATAAACATCCCATGGAAATAAAATTACAGGCAAAAGTACAGTTCTCAATATAAGTGTAGTTAGGTGAAGTCTTCTTCCATGTTTGGAATCAGAGGGTGATATCTGAAGGTAGGAAGGTGTGATATATTCAGAGAAAGAAGGATATGCCATGTTAAGCTTTAGTATGTGTCAATGTGTGTACCATAAAGGCATAAGTAACTACAATTCTTTGTATATTGCATATTTTGTTTTAACTGAACAATCGTTCCTTAAACAAAATATGCAAGATTGTTTCAGACTTAGGGAGAAAAAAAGGAAAGCTACATGTTTGGGATTTGTACTGAGCTTTTATAACTTTCTATTCTTACTAAGTGTACTCTTAGTGTTCAATTTAGTTGTGTCAACTCTCTGTCATTCAGTTTTCTTGGCAAAGAGTG
>NW_027555355.1:0-49701 GCF_003287225.1 Phascolarctos cinereus
TTTGAACCCCAATAATGCTTCTTCCATGGCTTGGATTCATGGAACTCTATGGCCTCTGGAGAACAGAAGTTGAGTTGACTGTGCCATCCACCTGCTCACTCAGCATCAGGAGCTGCCTGTTGCCTCCCGGGAACACACACAACTCTGAAGGCCTTCACCGCTGGGCTCCAGCCTGTCTTTCTGGACTCATTGGGTTTTGCTCCCTTTCTCTCACTCTCAGACCCCACTAAGATACCCTTGCCTGTGCTTCACAGACGGGTTCTCCATTTTCTTCTCCTTGCTTTTCCAGAGGCCACCCCCCAGGCCCAAATGCCCTCCCTCGCCCCCTCTGCCTCTCTTCAGAGTTTCAGCTTCAGCCTCACCTTTCGTATGAAGCCCTCCCTCCTCAATGGGGCATTTGTTGCACTCTGCCTCTTTGTAAGCCGTTGTCTCTCTGTCCCCCCTCCCCGCACTTCGGCTGACAGCTTGGGAGTGGGGGTCATTCTGTCCCTGTATCGGCGGCCACAGGAAGTGCTGGGTGACTTCGTTGTTGGATTGAGAATTACTCGGGGAACAAGGCAGAGAGCCCGGGGGCAGGGGGCGAGCATCCGACCAAGCAGAAACCGCGTGGGAGAAGGGTGCGAAACACGCCGTCCGAGAATTGTGGAACCAGTCGCGCGGACAGAGGGAGGGACGGCCGCCCGACAGCCCCCTGTCCCAGCGGCCTCTCCCCTCAGAATGCCAGGAGAAAGGGAGGGAGACCCCAGGGCTGAGGGATCTCCGGGGGACGAACGCAGAGGGAGCAGCAGCCGAGAGTCCCAGAGGCGGCACGGGCAGGGAGGGGCATCGCAGGAGCCGACGGAGGACGGGAGGATGATGCCGGCGCCCGCCAGGGCCCCCTGCCCAGACAGCGCGCTCTGGGTGCCCTCCCTCCTTGCCTCTGCCTCTCAGCATCCCTGACTTCCTTCAGAGCTCAAGCGCCATCTTCTCCCTGAGGGCTGTCCTCATCAGTCACTCCCCTCCTCGCCTCCGTTGCCAGTGCCTTCCCTCTCCCCAAACGGCCTCGAATTCCCTTTGCCGGTGCTCTTTATCTACTTACCTGTGTGTATGTTATTTTCTTCCAAAGAATCTAAGCTTCTTGAGGGCAGGGACTATCTTGTTTTAGACTTTGTATCTCCAGTGCAAGGCGCATAACATAATCAGTTACTGACTAGTTGGGCATATAACAGTGCTTAGTGCTGACTGATAGTTTGGGCATATAACAGGTGCTTAATAAGTGCTTACTGATTGATTGTGGGCATATAACAGGTGCTTAATAAGTGCTTACTGATTGATTGATAGGCTGTGGGTATTAACAGGTACTTAATAAGTGCTTACTAACTGGCTGACTGCTAGATCTTGTGTGTGCATGTAATAGACTTCTTTTAATCAAGGGATACAGGAGCATAGATCCGGCAGCAGCGCTGTTGAATTGCTAGCTCCAGGCTAGGAGTCAGGAGATTTGGGTTCTAGTCTGGGATGAGTCTCTTGCTAACTGTGGCATCTGGCCCAATCTCTCTCCCTCTCTGGGCTTCCATTTCCTCATCTGTAAAGCAGGTGAATCGGGCCCTGTGTCCCGGCTGAGCAATCCTCTGATGGGCTGCCTCAGGAGGTGGTGAGCTCCCCATGCCTGGAGGGCTTCAAGCAACAGCTGGCTCTTCCCTTGTTGGGGTGTGGGAGAGAGGATTCCTTTCAGCAGGTCGGGCTTGGAGGAGAGGCCTCTCCAGTGGCCTCCAGCTCAGAGTCTGTGCTGCCGGGGCTCCCCCTCCCACCCTGGCTGTTGACAAAATGATGATTAAACCACACCAAAACAGCAGGAGCAGCTGGCGGCCTCTGTTTACAGCGTGCTTCACATGCCCTTGCTAATTTGATGATCACAACAACTCTGTGAGGCGTGCAGTGCAAGTCCATTTCACAGATGAGGAGACTGAGCTCAGAGAGAGGAATTGACTTGCCCAGCTCTGCACAGCGAGGGCTACAGCTCCAGAGCTTCCCGTCCAGCGGCCCGGCCTTAGCGGTCAGTGCCCCTTGGGGGGGCCCCTTGCCCTGACCCTGCCACCAAAGGCTTGGGCAGGGGGCCACACTCAATCTTGGCTTTCATCCCTTGATGGAGTCCCCCAGGGGACCTCAGAGTCCATTAGTCCAACCCTGTTGTGGCACAGAGGGAAACTGAGGCAAAAGCCAGGGAAGTGACTTATCCAAGGTCACACAGTGAGTGGATCATCTACAAGCCTCTCCTTTTACAGATAGGGACACTGAGGCCCAGGGAGGGGGGAGAGGCTTGTCCAACCTTGAAAAGCAACTTATTTGAGATGACTTAGCCCCATGCCTGGTACATAGTGGGTGCTTAATAAGTGCCGATTGACTGAGATGGGGTGGAGGGAAGTAGAAAGAGCTGTGGATTTGGAGTGGGAGCACTTGGGGCTGAATCTTCCCTCTGCCTCTTCTCTTGTGTGACCTTGGGGGAGCCATTCTCTTCCTTATAAAATGACAGGGTCAGACTAGATGGCCTCTGGGCCCCTCTCAGTCCGAGATCCAGGAGCCTGTTCATGGGGTTTTAGTATCTTAGATCTAGAAAGAGCACTGGACTTGGAGTTAGCTGACTTGAGCTTGAACGCTGGCCCTGCTCCTATCTGTGGGATCTTCAGCAAGCCCCTTCCCTGCCCTGGGCCTCAGTTCCCTCTTTTGCAAAAGGCCCCTTCCAGGTCCCGTGGTCCTGGGATCGAGCCCAATCCCTGGGATCTCAGTCTGGCCATGTGAGAAGAGCCGAGGTTGGAGGACCAGAGGGAGACTGGGTTTGGGTTTGATGACCACCTTGGTCACCTTGCTCAAGTTACTTCCACTGTGAAATGGGGAGGTTGGCCCAGATGTTGTCTATGGACTTTTCTATCTCTAAATCTATCATCCCATGGTCCTACAGGTACCAGGGACTTGGGGCATTCACTTGTGTGTGTGTGTGTGTGTGATCAACTCCTGGACATGGGGAAATCCAGGAACCTCAACCTTCTTAGCTGTGATGCTTTTGAGAAGATCATGAGCCCCAACCACAAGGGTAGCCTTGGGCAGCAGGAGCTGAAGGATTCATCTGGACCCATGTGGGAGCAGACAGTGAGTCAATAGGGCAGAGTGGGGAAGATCTCTGGAGCCTTTGAATTAGGGTCCACTCCCACTGTCTGGTCTTAATGGTCCTGTGCCAAGTGATGAGCACGTTAGAGAGATCTGACCATCTTTCAAGATGTGACTTTTGGGAGAATCACAGATTTAGACAGGGAAGGACAGCAGCAATCATGGAGGCGAATGGGGGAGGGGAAGTACCTTGCCTGAGGGCAGACAGTGGGTTTGATTCTCACTCCATAGATATCCTTCCCATGCCCCTTGCTGCTTGTCCACTTTGTGGATGACCCCAGTGGGAAAGGAGGAGTAACTACTATGGAGTTTACTGAGTCACAATAAAAATCCCAAAGATGTTTATAGGGCACAAAAATAAAACTAAGAAAATGAAGTTCAGTAGCTTTAAATGTAAAGTATCACACTTGGGGTAAAAAAATCAATCATACTTAACCCTTCCCAGCAATACAAGGATCTAAGCCATCTCCAGAGGCCTCGTGATGGAAAATGCTGTCCACATCCAAAGAAAGAACTATGGAAGTTGAATTGCTATTTTTATTCTCTTCTGTTGAGTTTTGTTTCCTCTCTCTGATGGTTCCTCCTATTGGTTTTAATTTTTACTTACAACACCACTAATGTGAAAATATGTTTAATAAGAATGTAAATGTAACGCCTATATCAGATTGTGTGCTGTCTTGGGGCGGGTGGTGGGGAGAAAGGGGGAGAAAAATTTTAAACTCAAAAGCATAAGGAAGTGATTATCGATAAATCAAAATAAATTAATAAAATTTAAAAAAAGAAATAAAAAAAGAAAAAAATCAATCACCAAGTACACAGTGAAGGGTGTGGCTAGATGGTAGGTCCTATGGAGGAAAAAAGGTCTGTGGGATTTTAGTGGCTTGCAAGATCAGTCTGAGTCAACCAAAAAGCTAATGCTAGCTTAGAGTTGATTAATGATGGCTAGCATTCTGGGAGCCCTTTTTGCAAAGTGTTTTTGCAAATACCATTTCATTGTATCCTCACAACAACCCTGGGAAGTGGTGCTATTATTCTCCCCCTTTTATAGATGATGGGACTTGGGGCATTTGTGTGGTGTGTGTGTGTGTGTGTGTGTGTGTGGTGTGTGTGTGGTGTGTGTGTGGAGTCACCTCCTGGACATGGGGGAATCCAGGAACTGGGACCTTCTTAGGTGTGGGGCTTTTGAGAGAGATTACTGAGGTGGGCACAAGTTAAGTGACTTTGCCCAGGGTCACACAGTCAGTAAGTATCTGAGTGTGGAGGTGAAGTGAGGCCTTCCTGACTCCAGGGCCTCAGTAAACCAGGACTTTGTTAAGACAGGCATTGCATCTTCCATGAGGGAAGAGAGAGCCATCTGTAGAATTACATTCAGTTTTGGGTGCTATGTTTTAGGCAGGACTTTGATAAGTCAGAGGGCGTTCAGAGGAAAGCAGCCAGGATGGCGAAGGGGCAGTGGGCCATGGGACAGGCTGAGGGAAGAGGGATGCTTGAGTTGGAGATGGGAAGAATCAGGGATAGGATAGTTGTTTTCAAATATGGCAGGACCTTCAGGTGAAGGAGAGATTAGATATGTTCTGCATGAGCCCACAAGGAAAGAAGAGGGGAAATGTGGAGACGGTCCCGAGAGGAAAAAAATCTTCCTGAAAGTTACAGGTCTCCAAAAGTGGAGTGGACTTTCTGGGGAGCAGTGAGGAGGAGTGGAGAGCTTCAGGCAGAGAGGTTGTGTGATCACTTATTGGAAATGTTGTAGAAGGCATTCCTATTGGCTACCTTCCCGCAGACACTCTGCGTTCCAGTCCAGCACACCTCTTCTATTTGGCTCCTTATGCTCGATAATCCACGTCCAGCCTTCACACCTCCGCACAGGTTGCCCCCTCTCCTGCCCACCATCCCCTGCCATTGCTTGCAGAGCTCTTGCTCTTCACCTCTGCCTTTTGGAGCTCCCTTCAAGGCTCAGCTGCAGCACTATTTCAAAAGGAGAGATTGTCTCACTCTGTGTCTGGATCTCCAGTGCAGAGCTCGGCACAGATACAGGCTTATTGAGCCAGCGATGTCCCTCCCGATTGCTCTAGTCGTTAGCACCTACCCCCACAACTGTGTGTTCATCTTGTACGGATGCTGGGTCAGGGTGGCAGTGCTTCCCCGGAGCCCCGCCCTCTCCCAGGGAGTGGAAGCCCCTTGCAGACAGCGACGGGCTCATTTTGTATGGTTAGCCTCAGAAATGAGCACCGTGCTCGGCCCAGCCAAGGCGCTGGATGAACACTCGTTGACCGGCTGGTTGGTATGTAGGGATAGATCTTTACATATGTATAGATGTGTATGTACAGATCTTCAAACATGTATAGACATGGATGCATAGATATGTGTCGCTTTACATATATGTATAGACATGTAGGTATGTTTCTTTACATATATGTATAGATATAAAAGTATAGATCTTTACATATATACGGATATATGCATATAGACCTTTACCTATGCAGGACCGGATGGTCCTGCACCAAGTGATGCACATTTGATTTTACATGCATGTATAGATATGTACATATAGATATTTACACACATGCATAGATAAACATATACATGTCTTTACATATATAGATATGTAGGCATAGCTCTTTACATACGTACAGATATGTGTGCACAGACCTTTACATATGTGTATAGATGGCCAGGTATAGATTTACACACACACATAGATATATCAGCATAGGCATTTCATCTACACATAAATATACATGTATATATTTTTATATATGTGTATAGACATGTATGTCTAGATCTTTGCATATACATACACATATATGCACATGCAGGTTAGAGTAGGTGGCTTCTGAGATCCCTTCTCTGGGTGGCCTTTAGACTTGCATTCCTTTGGACCCTTCAAGGATTGACTTCAGACTCCCTCCATAGAGAGAGAGAGAGAGAGAGAAGAGAGAGAGAGAGAGAGAGAGAGAGAGAGAGAAGAGAGAAGGAGAAGAGAGAGAGAGAGAGAGAGAGAGAGAGAAGAGAGAGAGAGAAGGAGAGAGAGAGAGAGAGAGAGAGAGAGAGAGAGAGAGAGAGAGAGAGAAGGAGAGAGAGAAGAGAGAGAGAGAGAGAGAGAGAGAGAGAGAGAGAGAGAGAGAGAGAGAGAGAGGGAGAATCAGCCCAGGACCCAGGGACAGGAACAGGAGGGATTAGAAACAGAAGAATGACTTCCTGAAGAATTCAGAATGAAGAGGGGGCTCAAGGGAGACCGTCAGACTCCAGGAGCGGCCAGGGCAGGGTGGCTTTCCCCCTCAGGTGGCTCTGTGTGTACCTCTGTCCCCTGGGCAGGATGCCCTCCATGACCCACCCTGTCCTCCCAGAGGAAGGAGGCCTGGGATGCTCTTGCCAAGCTGTAGCCCAGGAAGTGGCATCTCATTCAACAAGATGCTCTTTAAAGTTCCGCCCATCTCCATCACCCTGGTTCCTTGTTCCGAACCTTCCTGCCTCTGCCATATGGGCTGGCTTGTGGGGATCAGTTCCTGTCTGGGGCATCAGACTCAGTTCTGAGCATTGGAAAGACTAACTTAAAAAGTGCCCCGTGTTGCCATCCTATCCATCCCAGAAGGGCAGCACCTGCCAGCAGCCCTGGTTCCACTCTTATCATCATGGGAGCTTTGGCCTGTTCTGTGTTTCTGTCTGGGCTGGTTTGCTGCTCCTGAGACAGTTTGCTTGGCCCCCCTCTGCCAGGGGATCACCACACTGCTGTTGGGTCCGGAGACGCTCAGACTTTAGCCTGACGGCAGCTTGACCCAACAGCCTCAAGGCTTCCAGTAGCAGGCACTATGCTGTTTGCTGCCGAGCCTGGAAAGAACATTGATAAGATGGAGGAAATCTAGCCAAGAAGGATGAGGATGGTGAAAGGCTTTGACATCCATAGCACATGAGAAGGAGCTGAAAAGAAGTGGGGGGAAGAGAAGAGTTGGGGGCTGTGATCACAAAATCTCAGAATCTGAGAGTCAGAAGGGTCCTCAGAGGGCATCTGGTCCAGCCCACACAGGGGGAATCCTCACTATAATGTACTGGACAAGTGGCCAAGCCGCCCCTGACCCCCAAGGAAGGGGGAGCCAGCATTTCTGGACTCAGCCCATTCCACTAGGGAGCAGCTGTTATTCTTACGAAGCTTTTCTGAATATTCAGCCGAAATTTGCCTCTTCGTAACCGACATTCATCTGGGTTCTGCCCAACGGTGCCAAACAGAGCAAGCCTTACCCCTTTTCTGCATGAGAGTCCTTCAGATTCTTAAAGACAGCTATCACGTCCCTTCTGGCTCTTCTCCAAGCTATGCACCCTCAATTCCTTCCAAAATCTGAGGGGTAGTGATGTGTAAGAAGGGGTATGCTTGTTCTGTTTGGCTCAGAGGGAAGTGAGTAGAAGAAGATACAGAGGCAAATTGAGGTTTGATATTAGAAAAACTTCTGAATAGGTCTCCAGGAGTGAAGGGGGCTAGGCTGTCCAAGGAGGCAGTGAGATCCCCCTCCATGGGGATCGTCAAGCAAAGGTGAGACGGCCACTTCTCAAAACACTTGTTTTCAAGCCAATGTTGGACCAGATGGCCCCCGAGCACTCTCTCTCTGCTCTGAGTCTGTTTCAGTGGTTTAGCCCCCACGCTGGGGCCCCAGGAAAGGCAAGGTTATTCTGAGCCCAGGGCTGGGCAGCAGCAGGGGGCAGAGTAGAGTGAAGGCAGCCGAGAATTGGCAGCCATCTGGGCTGGGCCCCTCTGTCCTCCAAAGGAATCCCCACGATGTGTTCAGCCAGCTTAGCATCAATGCTGAAATAACAAGGCTCTAGGGAAGCTAGCCTGCCGGAAGTCAGGACCACGCTAGTTTGGCACTTTCACCTAGTGGGACTAGAGCCATGTAGGAACTGAACTAGACTTTGAAGCCAATATCTCATCACCCCTCTCCTCCCACCAGGGCCTTGGGCAAATGTCTGTGTGTTTGTTTCTAGACATCGCTTTAAAGCACACCTCTCCTTGTAAAAACAACTCTGATGTGAAATGGAAGTGGGGTGCTAATCACTAGGCCCCTGAAATGGGGGCTGACAGTCAGGGGCAGAGGAAAGTGACCCTGCAGCCTCTTCAGGGCAGAGCAGAATCCTGAGAGGGCCTGGCCCTGAGAGCAGGGTCAGAGTTCCCCATGTTCCCCCCTGCCCTGCCTCTTTAGTCATCCTGCCCCCAAAGGCAGTGAGTTTCTCTGCCATGGTCTTTGGGGAAGCCACATTGGCTCTTTGTGATCCAGCTTCCTTTTCTGGCTGTTCAGTGACCATGCCCTTTACGATAGGTTATGGGATTTCCCCAGGAATCATAGTTAAGCTTATTGCTCTATTGTGTGCAGACTCCATTCTTCTCTTTTTCTTACTCCCTCTCTTTTTCCCAGTCCTGCCTTCAATCTCTCCTCCCCTCCCCTCCCCTCTGCTCCCCTGCACCCTCCTCTTTCCCCCTCTCATCTCTCTCTTCTCCTCCTGTCCCCTCCTCTCTTCTCTTCTCCCCTCCCTTCCCCTCTCCTCTCTTCTTTTCTCCTCTCCCCTGCTCTCCTCTCCAATAGGTATTTAGGTAGGTACCTACAAGATTCAAACAGAGGAGATGGACAGTAACCATGGAAGGGAAGGTTCTGGACACTGATAGCACCATAAAAGGTTACCGGCAGAAGGTGGCCTTCACACTAAGTCTTGAAGGGAGCCAGGGATTCTCAGAGTTGACAGTGAGAAAGGAGAGTAACCCAGGCAGTGGAGAGGGTTATGCAAAGGTGCAGAGATGGGAGATGTAGTGATGGGTCAGAGGAACCCTGAGCTGACCAGGTTAACTGGTTCATGCAGTGGGTGGAGAAGGAAAGGATATCAGGAAACAAGTATTTATTAAGTGCCTACTGTGTGGCAGACACTGTATTCAGTGCTTGACAGTGTCCTCATAACAACCCTGGGAGAAAGTGCTATCATGACCCCATTTGACAGATGAGGAAACAGACAGGTTGTGACTTGGCCAGGGTCACACAGTTAGTAAGTGCTTGAGGCCAGATTTGAACTCAAGTCTTCCTGGCTCTAGGCCTGGTGATCTCTCCACTTAGCTGGGGAAGAGTAATATAGGAGACTGGGAAGGTAGGGAGGGTTAGGGTAGGCTCTACAATGTTCAGTGTTTTGACGCGACCAGTATATGTTGTTCCCTGCAAATGGTGATCTCTGGAGGACATCACCAGCTATGGGGGCTCCTCTTTCCATATGGACTCTGCAGTGGACACTCTCCTCCATGTCCTCTGGTGAGCACATGGTTCACTGTTTCAGGCAGTGCTCCAAAATGATCAGGGTTATCTCTGCTGCCATATCTCTCAAGGAGCCTGGGATGATTCTAGCGAATTCATGTGTTGCATTGGGGGCACCTCCTCGACTCACAGGACACAGGGCCATTCCCCCAGGTAATAGCTACTCCGGGTTCAAGGCACTGTGTGAGTCCGTCTCCCTCCATGGCTCACGGAGCCCCACCACAGTGTTTGTTTTGACTAATTAGCCAGATGACACAACTCCTTCAATACTAAGGTATTTTAATGAAATGGAATAGTAAGACCAGTATCAACTGAAGAAATGGGCCACAAACCTGGGAGAACACTTACAACCTCAGTGGGAAGAGCAGATGTCCTTAGGGAGGTGTTATCTGGGTACATCTGTGGAGGAGAGCTCATGGAGGACATGTATGTGACTGGAGCACGTGCATGAAGGAGCATAGGTACGGGGAGCACATGTGGCCAGGACAGACATGTGGCACTGGCAACGTGGCCTATGAATGCCATCAAACCATGCCTGTACACGGCAGCCACCCGTGGCCAGGTGTCCATGGCACCATGGAACCACTGGCCTCTTATTCATTGCTGTCGTGTGGCTCTGTGCCCTGGGGAGTTATGGCACCATCAGAAGGCCTGATAGAAGGAGGCCAATGTAGCCTCACGAGGATTATGGATACCTTGATGGACGAAGTCCATGCCCACACCCTGTCTTTGGATGAGAAGGCTTTATCTGAAAGAAATCAGATCAGGATGAGGGTGTATGTGGGCAGTTAGTGCCGCATACTGAGATGTGCTCATGTGAGGAAATCTGGGAGCCAGAAAGGGGGCATGGTGGTGAGTGTTTGGATGAAGGTCAAGGGAGGAAAAAGCAGAAGGGAGGTTGTCATGGTGATGTCTTGCCCATTGCCAAGTGAGTGGCCATGCTCCCAGTCAGCCAGGTCCACAGCCTAGGTCCAATCTTGGCCTCCTGCTCAGTGTCACTCTCCCCGCCTGTTCAGCTCCCTCCAGATTTTGTCCTCTACCTTCACACCTTCCCTCACATAGGCTTGTTTTCTTCCACTCACACTTTCTTGCCCTGGGTCACTCCCTCAGCAGCCCTGGTCCGGCTCACGGCAGTCGCATTCTCATGGGTCTCCTCACCTCCAGTGTTGTCCCCTGCAATCTGTCCTCCACAGCTCAGATTTCTGTACGTCATTAGGGTTTGCAAAGCACTTTCCATTTGCTATATCATTTAATCTTCACAATAGCTCTGGGAGATAGGTGCTATTAGTAAAAAAAAAACAAATTAATAATAATAATCTTCATATAACAGTTTAAGTTTTGCAAAGTGCCTTACAGATATTATCAAATTGTTTACTGCCAACAACGCAGGAAGGCAGATGGGTCATTCTCCCCATTTTCCAGATAAGGAAAGTGAGGCTGAAGGAGGAATAGTGACCTGCTCACTTCAGGGGGCACAGATAGGAAGCCTCTGAGGCTGGATGTGAGCTCAGGTCGCCCTGACTGCAGGCATAGCGCTCCATCCACTGACCTCCTATGTTCCCATCCTGCTCCTCTTCCTCCATCCCAGAGAGCCATCCCTTTGACCAAAACCAGTTTCAGATACCCCTCATGTTTCAGAAGGGAGAGACAGGCTCTGGCAAGAAGCAAATATGTGGGCTGGAAGTGATCTTTCATCTCCCATCCAGCCAGGGGCTTAGCCTGTGGTGCCTTTTTGGCATGAAGGTTGTCAGGGACCCAATAGTGTGAGTTGCACTGAAGGGAGGGGAGATCAGACACAGAAGCTGGAGAGGAAATTGAATGATAAAGAAAGATCTTTATTGGAAGCAGGAGGGGGAATGAGCTGGGGAATCCCATGTGTGGGGATAGAGGGAGGGGTGCAGGAGAGATGTGGGCCTCTAAGTGCACTGGTTGCGCGAGAGCTCCCTCTGGATGACCTTGGCATTTGTGGGCGACCTTGCAGGTGAAGGTGTTGGCTGACAGCCACTGATCAGCAGAGAGTGAGAGGTAACTTCTGGCTGAGTACTAGTCACTCTGGCGGGATGGCTGGGAGGTTTCCACACCCTGGGACACGGAGGAGCCATCCTTGTTCCAGCCCACCTCCACTGTTCTTGGGTAGAAGCCACTCAGTAGACACACGAGGGAGGTCTTATTGGTGGCTAGCTCTTCTTGGGATGGAGCAAAGGCATTAATGGTGGGGGCCGCCGTGGGCTGACCTGGGAGGTGTGTTGAAAGAGGAGGAGAGGTTAGTCAGAGAAGAGCAAAGTGTCAGAGCCTGAGGGACAACCTTGGGGCCTCCAGACCTGTATGTTCAGTCCAGATTCTACCAGGGCCTGGGAAGTCAGAGTGATGAGTAGGAGCTAGCCCTGAATCAGAGCCTTGGAGAGTTCCAGGTAGAAGAGACACCAGAGCCCATTTAATCCCAGAGAGTGGAAGTGACTTGCCCAATGTTAACAGCTAGTAAGAGACTGAACTATTATTCCAACCCACGTCCTCTGACCCTGCCCAGTCCTGGGCTTTCCTGCTGCCCCTGGCCCTTGCTCTATGTACACAGCTGGGCAAGACTCTTCCCTGCTCTGGGCTTGAGTTTCCTCAGTTGCTCAGTGGGTGGGTTGAAAGGTCTGATCTCTGAGCTCCCTTTCTAGCCCTGACCTCATGTGCTTCTGGAGCCTGGGGCTTCTTAGCCTTCCTGCGCATCATTATTCAAGCCCAGCCTGGAGGGTCAAGCTGAGGATTCCTGGGGGATTCCCAACCACCATCCCTGGTGCTGTCCTAGTGACAATGTCTTTCCTTTGGAGTCCTTCAGTGCTGGGGTTTCTGCCTATCTGCAGAGCAGTCTTTCTGCCTGTAGCTGTCAGTTTTTGCTGCAGATCTGCTTGTCCTTAATGGTCAGTCCAATTTTGGCAATGTGTGGTCTGCTCTGAGACCGAGTCTGTCTGTGCGGGGCATTTGGTCTGGTGTGGGCAGTAATTGGGTTCTTGGCAGTGTCTCTGGCCCAGAGCATCTGTTTGCCTTCCTGGTGCTCATCTCCATGAGCTGTCTCTCATTTGCTGACAGGCTGACTCTTGTCCTTGCTCCACATCTCTGCTCTCTTGTGTGGCCGTCCACCCCCAGATCACAATGGCTGACCTTCCCCTGTGTTTCCTGGAGTGCCTGTGGTTGGGCTCAGAGCGGAAGGTGGCCCTCTGCAGCACAGCTCTCTGACCCCTCAGTCCCTTCCCATGAGTCCCCATTGCCTGGCAGAAGGGCAGATTGGACCTTCTTTCCCCAGATGATCCTCCCTGTGCCCAGCCTCAGTTTCCCCTTAGTCCCAATCCCATTCCAGACCAATCATTTCCTCCATTCCCCAAAGATGGTCAGGGCTCCCAAAGGATAGCAGGAGACTGAGCCAGGCTGAGAGGTGATGGTCACAGCCATGGGCCAGCCAAGTCCCCGTAGCAAGGAGATGAATGGAAGGCTTTGTCAGAGCCTTGGGAAAAAAGGAGGGGAGAGGAGATAGGAAGGGCAGTGGTTGGAGATCCCAGTAAACCACAAACCTCTGGTTGGAGCTGGGATGTTTGACCTCAGTCAGTACCCAGAATAAAGCCCCAAAAAATCTCTAGCAAATTTCCCAGAGCCCTTATTAGCACAGAAAGAGAGGTGAAAAGAAGGGCGACTCACCAAGAACCGTCAGCTGGGTCCCTCCGCCAAACATAGCCCACGGTGACACAGACCTGTGTATAAACCCCCAGTGACGTGGCCCCAGGCACCATGGCCCAGGAACTCTCAGGTCTCCTCAGGGGAAAACTGCCCTCCCATGTTCCCCTCTCTTCAGAGAGCAGGGGCAGATGCTCCTCCATGCTCGCCTGACCTCCCTCCCCCTCACCCCCATCACCCCCCCCCCGGGAAGAGGGCTGGGAAACTGAGAATTCAGAGGAAGCCTATGTCCAGGGAGCTGGCTCTGCCCTGGAAGGCTGTGACCAGCCTCTGAATCCAGATTGGAAATATTCATTGAGGCACCTTGGGATTGATGATGGGCCCCCAGCCCAGCTCTCAGGACCATTCAAAGTTGGAGCTGATCTTCTCAGGGTTTCCCCACTACCTTTTCCTTCCATGATCTTATCTGATCCTCACAATGCCAGAGGGACATTGAGATGAAGAGCTTTTTCACTCCCTCCCCTCTTGCAGATGAAGCACCTAAGCCTAAGACAAGTTAGGAGACAGGTCTAAGGTCACACAGCTAGTTAATGGGAGAGGTGGGATCTGAGCCCAAGCTGGAGAAGGTAGGGAGAAGAAGGAGAAAGCAGCATTCTGGTCCCTGGGGGGCGATGGTCTATTTAGGCAAGGTGAGACAAGACCTACACAGCAGGATAGTTTCTCAAGCCCTCTGGGAGGAGACGGTTGAGGAGATATTCTGAATGTATGAGATTTAGTGAGCAAATCCCAAGAGGGAGGCAGAGATGGGAAATAAGTGACCTCTGGGATGGTCTGGGTGCTATGGTAGTTACTGAAGGCTCCTTGGAAGAGTCAGGACTGATTAGAGATTGAGAATGGATAAGATGCTGCTGGAAGGAGAGGAGAGAAGGGACCAAGCCAGAGCCAAGGTGGGAGGAGCATCCAGATTGTAGGAGGGACAGGGAAGTGCTGGAGACTGAGGACAGTGGAGGAGGCAGGAGCCTGAGTGGGACTGGGGAAGCCAGGCTTTCCCACCTGGTCCTGGAAGCAATGGAGAATTATGGAGTGTGGTTGAGTAGAGGATGGAGAGGTAGCTGATTTGGTAGAATGGGCACAAGATCTCAGTCTGAATCCCTGCCCTGTCACTAACCATCTGTTGAGTGCTTACTATGTGGTAGGCATTGTGCTAAGCACTCAGCAAATGCTTGGCAGGATGGAGCTCATCTTAACTGTCTGCAAAGCCCTTCCCTCCCAACAGCCCTGGCAGGTAGGGCACCTGAGGATTCTAGTGCCTGCTGTGCAGACAAGGGCAAGAGAAAAGCAAAGATAGTGGGGACTTAAGAGAAGCAGAAGACATAAAGGAGAGCTGGCAGACACAAAAGATACAGAAGAAGAAAGCAAAAAAAGCTCTTAACATCACTGATAACCATGATGGTGTGTTCACTGCCTGGAGCTAGACATCCTGGAGCAGTCAGTGAAGTGGGCCTTGGGAAGCACTGCTCACCATCAGGCCAGTGAAGGTCATGGAATCCCAGCTGAGCTATTAAAAATCCTAAATGATGAGACTGTTAAAGTGCTGCACTCACTAAGCCAACACATCTGGAAAACTCTACCCTGTAGACTGGGTTGGAAAGTTGCATTTATGTCTTACTGGTAATGAAAGGCAATGTCAAAGAATGTTCACATTACTGAATGATTGGGCTCATTTCACGGGCCAGCAAGGTCATGCTCTAGATTCTGCCAAGCTGGACTTCAGCAATATGTCAACTGAGAATTACCAGAAGAGCAGGCTAGTTTTTGAAGAGTGGGAGAAGTAGAGGCTGAAGTGCCAAAATTTGTTGGATTGTGGAGAAAGTAAGAGCATTGGAGAAAAACATTTATATATAAAAACTGGACCATAAGGAAAGCTGAGTGCTGCAGAATTGTAGTTGTGAATGACAGTGTTGCAGAATATTTTGAGAGTCAATTGGATAGAAAGCAGGTAAAATTAGTCAATACTGATAAGAAATGGATTCGGTCTATCCTTTGGAAGGTGAATTACTGAAACTGAAGCTCAAGTAATTTGGGCAGATAATGAGAAGACAGGATTCATTGGAAAAGACCCCGATATTGGGTAAGATCAAAGGCAAAGGAGAAGGGGATGACAGAAGATGAGATGGATAGATGGTGTTATGGAAGCTTGGACAGACTTGGGGAGAAAGTGGAAGACAGAAGGCTCTGGCAGGTTATGGCCCATGGGATCATGAAGATTTGGACACAACTGACCAATAGCATAGAAGGTGAAATTTAATCTCAGGGAGGGCTCCCAGATCTCTCTGGCCCTCATTCCTTCTCTGAGCTCTAGACTTGCAGATTCTCAGTTCTGAAGAGCCCTCAGAGGCTTCTCATCCAGAGGATTCTTGGTGGAGAATTCTCACCACTGCCTTCCTGCCTGATGAAGGGTGCACTGAGCTTTGCAGGCTGATCTCCAAGGAAGGTTGTGCCACCATGGAGAGCTCCAGATGTTCACTAATTTCCCTCACAATGAGCCTCCATCTGTTTCTTGCTCTGCTGCTTCTAATGCTGGGCTCTGGAGCCCGGCAGAACCAGCTTATTCCTTCATACTCTGATAGCCATTTAGATACTTGAAGAGAGTTCTAGTGTCCTTTACCCTGACCCTAGGTTTGTCCTCTTTACCCAGCAGGGCCAAGTTTCTTTAAGATTCGGTAAGGCCCATCTTCCATTCCTTCACCATCCAGGTCCCTGTTCCTTTGAAACTCTTTTTCTTTTTAAATCAGTCTCTATTTTGCCAATATCCTTCCCAAATTATGGTATCTAGAAGTGGACCTCAGGGACTTGAGATGGCATGTGAACCGAACAGATGACAGTGGGCTTCGTAATGATAATGATAATGATAATGGTAGTGATAACAGCTAAGATTTCTAGACTGCCTACTATGTGCCAGGCTCTGTGCTAAGCACTTTAGAAGCATTATCTCGTTAAATCCTCACAACAGTTGTGGAAGGCAGGGGCTATGATTTTACCTATTCGGTATTTCAGCAAAATGTGGCTGAGTGGTTAAGTGACTTAGCCAGGGTCAAACAGCTAGTAAGTGTCTGAGGCTGGAAGCCTTCCTGACTGCAGGTCCAGCCGTAGAGCTAGAAGGGACCTGAGAAGGTACCTCGTCTAAATTGCTTCATTACAGATGCGGGCACTGCTTCCAGGGGAGGCTGTGACTTGGCTAAAGTCTCCAGGTGGTAAGGACAAGGGCTCAATGTGAACCCACATCCTCTTCCTATGGAGCCAGTGTTCCCTGCCCTGTGGCCGTCTGATGTGTCAGGAGGAGGGTGTTCTGGTTTGTCCTCTAGGGCTCTGGAGTTCTCAGGATGGGAGGGGTTTGTCCATCCCAGTGGGTGAAGCTGAAGTGGAGTGGTCCTGGGCTGCACTCTGATCCCTCTGTCCTGTTCCCTAGATGTAGGGCTACTCCTTGGACCGTCCTTCCTCATCCCTTGTTTCCCTTCCCACCTTGGGTGACGGGCATGATGGGACCCACTGCAGACCTTGGACTCTCGGGTGATTGACTTTCATGTTCCATCCATCCAGGGGCTTGGCCTGTACTGCCTTTTTGTCATGGGGGCTATCGGGGGCCAAATCTTGTGAGCCACATTCAAAGAGAGGGGAGATCAGACACAGAAGACTGGAGCCGCAACTGAATGTGAAAGGACAAGATGTTTATTGAAAGCGAGGAGAGGGGAGGATGAGCTGGGGAAGCCCCTGTGTGGGGAGAGAGGGAGGGGTGCAGGAGAGATGTGGGCCTCTAAGTGCACCGGCTCCGGGAGAGCTCCTTCTGGATGACCTTGCCATCGTGGGTAACCTTGCAGGTGAAGGTGTCGGCTGACAGCCACTGGTCAGCAGAGAGTGAGAGGTAACTGCTGGCTGAGTACTTGCTGTCACTCTGGCGGGACGGCTGGGAGGTCTCCACACCCTGGGACACGGGGGAGCCATCCTTGGTCCATGCCACCTCCACTGTTCTTGGGTAGAAGCCACTCAGCAGACACACGAGGGTGGCCTTCTTGGTGGCTAGCTCTTCTTGGGATGGAGCAAAGGCATTAACGGTGGGGGCTACTGCGGGTTGACCTGGCAGTGTGGCAGAGAGGGGAAGAAGTCAGTCTTACACAGAGTGGAGGCACATTAACATTCCTACTTACAACCCCGTTCAATGCTCCTGTTCCTGCTGATAGTTTTTTCCATTTCTAATCGTTCCTGACCCCATGGAACCTGGGACTTCTGAGGTGTGCACCCTCTTCTCTCGCGTCTACACCCTCCCTCTCTTCTTCTCTTTACCCTGATTGCTTTCCAATGCTCTGTTGTCTGATGTTGGGGAGACTCTCTGGAGGAGACAATGAATCAAATAAAAGTTTTGGGGAGCACAGATGACACCATGATTCCAAGATCCCTCCCTTCCTCACGTACAGGTCTTTCTGACATGCTAAGATTCTTTTTTTACTCTCTCTGAGTCTTACCCTGGCCAGCCAGGGCTCCCGCTCTCCAGGCTCCCCTGGCTACCCCCTGGACAGCCAGGATGCTTCATTTCGACCATTCCTCACACTTCATGAGGCTACTCTAGAAACCAGGCAACTCTTCTGCCTGACCATATTCTACCCTTTCCACTGCCTTTCCGTTATGTCTGAGCTCAAGAGAGCCTCAGTACATCTCTCCAAAGCATATTTCCCCACTCTCAGTTCCTGTACTTTTCTGGTAGTGTCTGTGGAGTCTGGTATGACTAGGGCCAGAGATGTAGAGCTACAAAGGGCCTGTAAGATCATTGAGTTGGACCACTTTATTTTATAGATGAGGGAACTACTGTCTGGAGAGATTAATTAACCTGCCCATATTCACTGAACCAAAGTATCAAAGGCAGATGCACAAATGGAGAGACATCGCCACTCCATGTTGTTCGTATGGCGTATTTGTGCCAACCTGTGGTCGAGCCTTCCTAGTTCTTATTGGTCTGAGCAGACACGGTCAGACACACTGTACCTTGACCCCGACATAGTGATGCCACTTGTGTCCTCCTTCCAACCCCAATGAACCACAGGCAGAATTCCTAACTCAGTCTTCCTCATTCCAAGTCCAGAGCTGTAGTAACTCCCCTCCATTGCCTCTTTCTGCCTCTACCCCCTGTCGTTTTTGTCAAGCCTGACTTGGTCTCCATTGTCTGTCCCATCACCCTCTCCCATTCCCTTAGGAGGCCAAGACCAGAGGTCCCAGAGAGCTGCTGGTGAGGGAGCCAATGCTTTTTGCTTCTGCTGCCCGTGGTCTGTCACTGCTCCTGCCCAAATCCCCCAGGTAGTCCTCACTTGGGCTTCCCACCCAGGCTGCCCAGCAGTCCAGGCTCCACCATCCACCCCTTGTGTGTCCTCTGGTTCCTCACTGGCACCCTGAAGTCCCCACATCTGAGGGAGCCCCAGTTCTCCTCATGGATTCCTAGTGTAAAGGGACTGAGTTTAGAGAGGGGAAGGAATGCTATTTGTCTGATTCCTCTGCTGGGTTCTGTCCTGCCTTACCCCCCAATCTTCTCCCTTGTCTCCAATGTGGGGACAATGGTTTTCTTAGAGTGTGTCCTGGGGATTAAGTCCCTTCCTTGCTGGGTCATCGTCCCCTCCATGGGCTGCTGTAGGTGGGACCACATTGGTCCCCACCTCCAGCCTCCTGACCCTAGGGAGACCCTCAGTTAAGTGGGTGATACCCAGTGAGAAAGAGTGTTATTTCCCATCAAGACCCTGGATAGAAAGGAGGGACAGGGAGAACAAAGGCTACTTACCGATGACGGTCAGTTGGGTCCCACCGCCAAAAACAAACCACTGTGATTGAGAGTCGTACCAAAACTCTTTCTGCCTGCAGGTGCCCTTTGGCCCCTAAGGTCTGCTTGTTCTGGAAACCTGTCAGGCATGACAGGAGGGCATGGCTGAGAGCTGTTGGTGAAGGGGTTGCAGGTGGGGTCCATCCCTGGAGGTAGGGGTAACTCCCAGTCACCTCTCCTGCCTCCAAGGCTGGGCTCCCCCAGGGCTGTGCTCAGGCTCATTGGAGAAAGTTTCTATTTGATGAGATCCTTCTTTTGAAGCTTTTCCTCCCCCCTCCAAGCAGGCTGATCTCATAGGTAACCCTCAAAAGCCTTCTGCTCAAGACATTTCTCTCACTCAGTGTATCTTCCTTATCTTTTCCCTGTTGATCCTTGTTGCACTGGTCCTTCAAGACCCAGATCAAATTCCTGAAGCCTTCCCAGGCCTGCTTAGCTCCCTTCTCTGGGAGGTGGCAAAGTGTTCTCTTTCAGATTTCTGGTTGTTAGGCGGCTAGCTAATCCTCTGTGGTGAAGATAATGCAGAGAGCCTCCCAACCAACTGGTCCCCTGTCTCCTTCCTTGACCTTTTCACAGCTGCTCTCATAGTCTTCAGAGATTCCCTGGAGTCCTGAAATCTCAGTCAGGGCTGACTGAGAGATTCCTCAAAGACCATCCAGCCCACCCCATTCCTGAATGAGAAGCACTTCTCCCAGCATTATCCCCAGCCAATGGTCCTCCAGTCTATGCTTGGAGACTGCCCAGTGAGGGGGAGCTCACTACCTCTCAAGGCAGCCCATTCAGCTTTAGGACAGTTCTCATGATTAGGAGCTGGCATCTTCCCCTTTGCAGCTTGGGTGATTCTGGTTCTGCTCTCTGGTACCAAGGAGAAAAAGACCAATCCCTCTCTCCCATGATGGTCCTTCAGATGTTTGATCCCAGCTCTGTGCCCCCTGAGAGTCTTTTTTTCTAGGCTAAGTATCCCCAGGTCCTCCAGGTGGTTCTCCAATGACATGGATTGGGGTCCTTCTCCTGGCTGGCTGCCCTGCTCTGGACGGTGTCCAGCTTAGCGATGTCCTTGTTGCACTGTAGTGCCCAGAATTGCACAGGGTCCTTCCTCTGGAGTCTGATGGGTTGAGAGAGTAGAATGTCTTCGTTCCTGCAAGCCCAAGATTGCATGAGCTTTCTTGGCTCTCACATCACACTGCTCACTGGTATCAAGCTTGGTTTCCTGCAACTCAGACTTCCCCCCCACTGAAATGCTGTCTTCTACCTGTTAACCTGCCCCTACCCCTCAAGGGTAAGGTTTTGTACTTTTGTCTACAAAATTCTTTCTCTTGGCCTTGGTTCAATGTTGCAGAGTTCTGACATCATTTGGGATCCTAGGTGTAGCATCTAGTGGTTTCCTTTCCTCCCAGTGTTGTGCCTTGCTGAATCTCTTTGAGTGTCCCATGTTCATCGTTAGCCAAAGCAGGGACCCGTGAGGCACTGGACTGACATCTACTTTCCAAGTTGACATCAAACTGTTCTTAGGTATTCTAGGTATCTGGTCATCACCCAGTCTGAAATCCCCTCACTTCCATTGCTCTCTAGCCCAAATCCCTTCATCTTGGCCATAAGAATAGAGGGAGAGACTTTGTGAAATGTTTTCTAAGATGAATCAATCAGTGAACAAGCATGTATTATACATACTATGTGCCTGGCTCTTTGCTAAGCACTGGGGATGCAAAGAAAGAGGGAAATCAGTGCCTGTGCTGAAGGAGCTCCCATTCGAAGGTTGATGATGTCAAAATATTTTGGAGACACTCTGTTTCCCAGAGTTACAGCCCAGCAAGCAGGCTGTGCCCTGAGCTTGGCCTTACAATGATCCTTTGCAGCTCTGGATGATCTCACCTCCAGCTAATTGTATCACTGTTACTAGCACCAGGGGTTCACTGAAGGATTTCTGATTTTAGCTCCCCCCTATTTCCTGGGGACCTGAGAATCAACACCTATCATACCTTTCTCTGATCTGTTCATAATCCGTGTTCCCTGCAGTTCTCTTCCTGTCAAAGAACTCTGATCCTGTACCCCGCAGAGTCATCATGACCCCCAAGGCTTGAGACAATCCACATGGAAGCTGTTCCTTCAGGACCAGGAACGGCAGGCCTGCACTTGCCATAAGAGCAGCCACTCAGGACCATGATTATGTCATGGTCCAGTGCTGTATGTATATAAACTCCGCCTTTCCCCCAGATATATAAGCCCTTCTTCTTAGGAGGGGGGGTTTGCTGCCTTCAAGCATCATTTTTCTCCCTCTGAAATTAATGAAATTTATGTTTGTGTCCTGACTCTCCTGTCTCTAGCCAGCTTTGTGCAGCTCTGCCCCGCCCACAGGTTAGAGGCCAGTTCTGGTTATGTTGATGATATATACAAGATACAGAGCTTTGTCAGGGGTGTGGAAGATAGGTTGGGGCATAGAGTGAGACGTGGACCTGTATTCGGATTTGTCCATGCTTCTCCTTGTACTGGGGAACAAGGGAGGACTGGGGCAGGCATGGGCATTCTGCATTGACCTATCATGTGCTTGGGAGCAGCCTTTTCCCATTGCCTGTGGAGCCAGAACTGTTGGTGATGTTAAGCTGTCCTGACTCAGGCATCGTGGGTGCTTTTATCATATTAGCGTTTAAGGGTGAAGGATTCTTTCATTGACACCATGCAGGAGAAGGTCACATTCTGTGTCCCCAGTCCAAGGATGTGTGGTTCCAAGAAAAACACCTGAGTTAGGGAGTGGCATGTTTGATCTGACCCAGCAGCTAAGTTATAGGTATCTGGAATTCCGGGAATCCAGATGGGATTTAGCCAGCTCAGCTTCAGTGCTTGAGAGCTTGGGTTCAGGGAAGCTAGCCTGTGGAAGTCAGGACGATGCTGGTTTGGTACTTTCATGTAGTAGGACTAAAGCCATGTAGGTACTAACTAGACTTTGAACCCAATATCTCATCACCACCTCCCCCCACCAGGGCCTTGAGCAAATGTCTGTGTGTTTGTTTCTAGATATTGCTTCAAAGCAAATATCTCTTTGTAAAAACAAATGTGAAGTGAAATGGAAGTGGGGTGCTAATCACTAGGCCCCTGAAATGGGGGCTGACAGTCAGGGGCAGAGGAAAGTGACCCTGCAGCCTCTTCAGGGCAGAGCAGAATCCTGAGAGGGCCTGGCCCTGAGAGCAGGGTCAGAGTTCCCCATGTTCCCCCCTGCCCTGCCTCTTTAGTCATCCTGCCCCCCAAAGGCAGCGAGTTTCTCTGCCATGGTCTTTGGGCAAGCCACATTGTCTTTTTGTGATACAGCTTCCTTTCCTGGCTGGTTAGTGACCATACCCCTTACAATTGGTTGTGGGATTTCCCCAGGAATCATAGTATTTTTGTCCTTTCTACTGTCCCATGAATTTGTTAATGTTCATAGAAGTAGCAGTTTGTTTTTCTTTCACTTTAATTTTGTACCTAACTCCTTGAGTTTTAATTTCAATTGTGATTAATGAAAATTTTGCTATTGAAGGTAAAAATTCCTGGGTCAGTGATTTGTTCTGAGCTTTGATTTCAGGAATAGTTGTACGAATTGTCACAAAGTCAACAATGGAAAATGGCATGTGTGACAGTCTGAAACAGCAAAGGTGGGTTCTGAGTAGGGGAACATTGTGAGGACAGCTTAGGACACAGCCTAGATTGAATCCTCCTGACTTTATTTCCCCATTGTGTCATTTCCTTTCTGGAAAAGGAAAATTGCCACCTGGTTAATCCTGTGCCTTGCTTTAACACTCTGTAGCTATACGATTGGCTGTCAGATGTGACTCATGCCTGGAATCAAACAGAATTAAGGGAATTTCCCCCCCTGATATATGGTTACTATGTTCCTCTTTTTCCTTTCATAGCAAATTTCTTTAATCAAGAAATGTTTTAGAATCATGTTTCCAATGAATGTTCCTCATTGGCCTTCAAGAGTCGTTGTGACCTTTTTGGCTGAAAGGAGGGAATGAAAAAGAAATTATAATATTCACATTAATCAGTATGATATCTATCTATCTATCTATCTACCTACCTATCTATCTATCTATGTATCTATAGATATATAGATATAGATATAGATATAGATATGGATATAATGAATATAGCAATAATTTCATTTTCTCCAGAGCTGCCTCTCTGGCTAGAGGTTCAGAGCTCATAATGCAGGGTAAACTGATCACTCAAAGCTGTGCCAATGCTCACAATCCGCTTGAACTTCAGTGAAGCGAATCAAAGACTGTACAACCTGTTCCCGTCACAGACCTCTGGTTCTGTACTTTAGGGGAGGTGGTCATGACCCCTAAAGACCCCCAAAAGTGTGTTGTGGGGTCGGGGGTTTCTGATTGTTTGTAATCCATCTTCCTGGTGAGTTTAGTATATAACATGTTTGTAAGTTAAGTATACAAGCCTTGCTTTTACTTCAGCTAAGGGAACATTCCTCACTCTGATACTGATTCTTTTAAGTTCTTGATTAGTGGCATTCCCACCTCTAGGCCAGCCTTGTGGGGCTCTGAGCATTCTCAGGTTAGGAAAAATCCTGTTCCCAAGTCCACAGTCAAGGTCACATCTTCATCTCCTGCATGTTACCAAGTAAGTGGCCATGCTTCCAATCAGCCAGGTCCACAGCCTAGGTCCCATCTTGGCCTCCTGCTCAGTGTCACTCTGCCCACCTGTTCAGCCCCCCTCCAGATCTTGACCTCTGCCTTCACACCTTCCCTCACATAGGCTTGTTTTTTTCCACTCACACTTTCTTGCCCTGGGTCACTCCCTCAGCAGCCCAGGTCCGGCTCATGGCAGTCGCATTCTCATGGGTCTCCTCACCTCCAGTGTTGTCCCGCTGCAATCTGTCCTCCACGCAGCTCAGATTTCTGTACGTCATTAGGGTTTGCAAAGCACTTTCCATTTGCCATATCATTTAATCTTCACAATAGCTCTGGGAGATAGGTGCTATTAGTAAAAATAAAAACAAATTATAATAAAAATAATCTTCATATAACAGTTTAAGTTTTGCAAAGTGCCTTACAGATATTATCTAATTGTTTACTGCCAACAACGCAGGAAGGCAGATGGGATCATTCTCCCCATTTTCAGATAAGGAAAGTGAGGCTGAAGGAGGAATAGTGACCTGCTCACTTCAGGGGGCACAGATAGGAAGCCTCTGAGGCTGGATGTGAGCTCAGGTCGCCCTGACTGCAGGCATAGCGCTCCATCCACTGACCTCCTATGTTCCCATCCTGCTCCTCTTCCTCCATCCCAGAGAGCCATCCCTTTGACCAAAACCAGTTTCAGATACCCCTCATGTTTCAGAAGGGAGAGACAGGCTCTGGCAAGAAAGCAAATTGTGGGCTGGAAGTGATCTTTCATCTCCCATCCAGCCAGGGGCTTAGCCTGTGGTGCCTTTTTGGCATGAAGGTTGTCAGGGACCCAATAGTGTGAGTTGCCCTCAAGGGAGGGGAGATCAGTCACAGAAGTCTGGAGAGGAAATTGAATGATAAAGGACAAGATCTTTATTGGAAGCAGGGAGGGGGAGGATGAGCTGGGGAAGCCCATGTGTGGGGATAGAGGGAGGGGTGCAGGAAGGATTGTGGGCATCTAGGTGCTCTGGCTTGAGGAGATCTCCTTCTGGATGACCTTGCCATCCTGCGTGACCTTGCAGGTGAAGGTGTGGCTGACAGCCACTGGTCAGCAGAGAGTGAGAGGTAACTGCTGGCTGAGTACTTGTGTCACTCTGGCGGAATGGCGGGGGTCTCCACACCCTGAGATACGGGGAGCCATCCTTGGTCCAGCCACCTCCACTGTTCTTGGGTAGAAGCCACTCAGCAGACACACGAGGGTGGCCCTATTGGTGGCTAGCTCTTCTTGGGTTGGAGGAAAGACATTGAATGGGGGCCTGTGGGCTGATCTAGGTGGAGTGATGAAAGAGGAGGAGAGATTAGTCAGAGAAGAGCAAAGAGGTCAGAGACTGAGGGAGAACCTTGGGCCCCAGACCTGTGTGTGCCATCCAGATTCTACCAGAGCCTTGGGTCTGGAATGTTCTGTTGGAAGGAGCTAGCCCTGGAACAGGAGATTAGAAGGCTCTTTTCTCCTACTGCTCTACCCACTGTACAGATGAGGAACCTGAATCCCCGAGAGTGGAAATGAATTTCCAAAAGTCCCACCCATAGTAAGAAGTAGAGCTAAGATTTGAACCCCTGTTCCCGATCCCCAGAAATGTGCTCATTTTTCATGTGACTTGGCTTGTTGTGTTGCCTTTGTCCTGAATTTCTGGGCACTATGCGTTCCCCTTTCTCCTCTATGGCCTTCCATTTCCTCACCTGCTGGTTAGGTGTGTTACCCTGATCGCTAAACTCACCTTCCCAGCCTGACCTTCGTTACTCTGAGAAGCCTGATTCTGCTCAGGCTTCCTCTTACACACTGTCCAAGTAGACCCTAGAGTGTCCTGCTGGACATGCCAGTGGATTGCCAGGACCCTCCCCCAATGCCCTGCTTCCCCACCCCCCAGCGTTATTCTCTTTCTGTCCTGGGGGATGGAGAGGTCTGCCTGTCTCTCCTGAGGAGTCCCTTTGGATTGAGCAATCAGGGCCCGAGTCCTGGGGAGTCAGGTTGTCTTTGGAGATTTATCCGTTGTGGAGACAGTCCCTGGGGGTCAACTGGTCTGCTCTGAAGAAGTGTGTGTGTGTGTGTGTGTGTGTGTGTGTGTGTGTGTGTGTGTGTGTGTATTTGTGTGTTGGGGCATCTATGCTGGGCATTTGGTGTGATGTGGAGTTAGCATGTCCTGGGCAGTGTCTGGCTCAGAGTTTCTATCTTTGTTATTCCCATCTTTTCCAGGGAGTGTGTCTTTGGCCAAGATCCCCCCATTTGTCCTGGTCTATGTTCTCCACCCCTGCTCTCCTGTGTGGCCAGATCCCTCGTCTTCTGGGATGACCCCTCCTTTTTTCCCCTGAAGGGTCCCGGGAAGGCCTAAGAGGTTGAGGTCACCCTTCTGACCAGCAAATCTCACTGCCCCCTCCCAGCTCCTCCTGAAGGAACTACCAATTCCCTAGAAGAAGCCCAGATTTGGCCATCATCCTGCAGGTCCACTGTTTCCTGCCTCAGTGGTCCCTTCAGCCCTGCCCAATCCTGAAATGTGAGGTGTCCATATTCCCTAAGGTTGTTCATTAAACCCAAAGAGGGGAGTGAGAGAGAGCTAGGCTGGGAAAGAGTCCAGGCTACTTCCATAGACCATGCAAGCCCCTGGTGTAGCACTCTGAGAAGAGTGCTCTCCAAAGAAGAGGATAGCAAGGGCAGAGGTCAGGCAGCTGGAGAGATGGTGAATGTGTAGCAGGAGCTGGCAAGGGGGACCCCAATTAGGAGCTCCCAGCAAGCAGAGGAAGTGAGGAGAGATTTTCCCAGAGCCCCAGCATCCCAGGAAGGGAGAGCAAAAAGCAGTGACTCACCAAGGACGGTCACCTTGGTCTGTCTGCCGAACACCCAACACTGTGACAGAGACCCGCAAGAAACCTCCCAGTGATTTGTCTCAGAGCCAACCCCCTTCCCTTCCTCTCTGTGCAGCTGTGAGAGAGGAACACTGGCCCCTCCACCTGGTGCACCACAGAGTAGAGGCCCTTCCTTCACCAGAGAGCTGGGCCAGGTGTCCTCAATTCCTATCCCAGTGAACATTTGGCCCACAGTGAAGAGTTGAGAGAAAATCCATCATCTGAGAAGACTTGAGTTCCTGCTGCAGGGTCTTATACAGGAATTCCATGAGCATTAGTAAGGAGCACCATGGAGAGCTGGGCTTTTAGGTCCTTTTCCCAGATCACCCCCTGCAGCCTGTCTCCTTAGGATCTCAAAGCACTGAATATATAGCACTGAATTCTTGCTGCCAGCTCTTGGGACCCATATTTCCTGAGGGCTGAGAAACCTGGTGTAGAGGGCTAGAGGCAGAGGAGACTAAAGTTCAGAGCCCCATGGGTTGTAAAGGCATCCCTTTTCCCCTCTTCTCCTTCCCTATCACAAACGATGTGGGGCCATATCCTCTGGGCCACTGGTGGGATTGACTCCCTGATCCAGATGCAGAGTTTTCTAGAATTCTTGGGAGAAGAGGGACTTGAATGGGGCCTTGTCCCTCCCTGCCCCTAAGATAGAGCAATCCCTGGCTCACCCTTTCCTTGAGTGTTGGTGTGGTCCTTACGTGGGAGGGTGTCAGGGCTGCTTAAGTGAGGCAGGGAAAGCCACTTACCAGTCCTGAAGGCTGGGTCTGAGACCAGCTTTTGTTTTGGAGGGCTTTCCTACCTCTAATGTGGGCATCCCCGACGGGAATAAAGAGTCAGTCAGAAGCTTGAGCCCCATGGCCCTCTTGTTTGTGAGCCATGGCCAGCAGCAAGGCCTCAGAATTCACCCAATCAATATAGCAATCACTCATGAACCATTTATTAAGTGCCTACCATGTGCTAGGCATCGTGCTAAGCACTCAGCAAATGCTTGTCAGGATGGAGCTCATCTTAACTGTCTGCAAAGCTCTTCCCTCCCAACAGCCCTGGCAGGTAGTGCACCTGAGGATTCTAATGCCTGCTGTGGAGATGAGGAGAGGGCAAGAGAAAAGCAGAGATAGTGGGCACCTAAGAGAAACAGAAGACATTGAGGAGACCTGGCCGATACAGAAGATACAGAAGAAGAAGGCAAGAAAGCTCTTAACATCGCTGATAACCGTGATGGTGTGTTCACTGCCTGGAGCTAGACATCCTGGAGCAGTCAGTGAAGTGGGCCTTGGGAAGCACTGCTCACCATGAGGCCAGTGGAGGTGATGGAATCCCAGCTGAGCTATTAAAAACCCTGAATGATGAGGCTGTTAAAGTGCTGCACTCACTAAGCCAACACATCTGGAAAACTCTACCCTGTAGACTGGGTTGGAAAGATGTGGTTACGTCTTAGTGGTAATGAGGGGCAGTGCCAAAGAATGTTCACATTACTGAATGATTGGGCTCATTTCACGGGCCAGCAAGGTCATGCTCAATATTCTGCCAAGCTGGACTTCAGCAATATGTCAACTGAGAATTACCAGAAGAGCAGGCTAGTTTTTGAAGAGTGGGAGAAGTAGAGGCTGAAGTGCCAAAATTTGTTGGATTGTGGAGAAAGTAAGAGTATTGGAGAAAAAACATTTATTTCTTAGTTGACTGAAGTGAAGTCTTTGACTGTGGATCACAATAATATGTGTCAAATCCTCAAAGAGATGAGAGTAGCACATCACCTGACTTGTCTCCCGGGGAACCTGCATGTTGGTGAGGAAGCAATTATAACTGAATGTGGAACAAGTGATTGGTTTAAGAGTGAAAAGGAGCATGACAAGGCTGCATGTTGTCAGCTTATTTATTCAAGTTCCTTGCACAGTATATCATGAGAAATGCCAGGCTGGAGGAGTCAAAATCTGGAATGAAGGTTGCCAGGAGAAATAACGATCTCAGATTTTCAGTTGATACCAGCCTGATGGCAGAAAGTGAAGCAGGATAAAGAAACTTCCTGATGAGAGTGAAAGAGGCAAGTGGAAAGGCTGGCTTAAAGCTGAACTTCAAAAAAAATATGGCCATGGCAACTGGTCCCATCACTTGCTGGTGGATCGAGGGAGCAGAATGGAAGCAGTGTCCGATTTTATGCTCTTGGAGGTCAGGGTCACTGTAGATGGGGTCTGCAAAATGAAATCCAAAGATGCTTGCTCCTTGGAAGAGAAGTTATGGCAAATCTAGACAGCAGACTAAAAAGCAGTGGTGCCATCTTGGGGTCAAAGGTTTGTGTGGCAAAAGGTATGGATTTTCCAGTTACAACGTGTGGCTCTAAGAACCAGACCACAAGGAAAGCTGAGCGCTGCAGAATTGTAGTTGTGAATTGCAGTGTTGCAGAAGAGTTTTGAGAGTCTCTTGGAAAGGAAGGAGATCAATCAGTCAATACATAAAGAAATAAATCCAGTGTATTCATTGGGAGGTGGATAACTGAACCTGAGGCTGAAATAATTTGGGCAGATAATGAGAAGACAGGATTTTTTGGATAAGTCCTTGATACAGGGCAAGATGGAAGGCAAAAGGAGAAGGGGATGACAGAGAATGAGATGGATAGATGGTGTTATGGGAGCAATGAAGAGGAGCTTGGACAAACTTGGGGAGAAAGTGGAAGACATAAGGCTCTGGTGGGTTATCGTCCACGGGGTCATGAAGATGTGGACACAAGTGACCAACAGCATAGAAGGTGAAATTGAACCTCAGGGAGGGCTCCCAGATCTCTCTGGCCCTCATTCCTTCTCTCAGCTTTAGACGTGCAGATTCTCAGTTCTGAAGAGCCCTCAGAGGTTTCTCATCCAGAGGATTCTTGGTGGAGAATTCTCACCACTGCCTTCCTGCCTGATGAAAGGTGCACTGAGCTCTGCAGGCTAATCTCCAAGGAAGGTTGTGCCACCATGGAGAGCTCCAGATGTTCACTAATTTCCCTCACAATGAGCCTCCATGCTCTGCTCTTCTAATGCTGGGCTGTGGAGCCCGGCAGAACCAGCCTCCTTCTTTCATCCTGTGATAGCCATTGAGATAGTTGAAGAAAGCTTTGGTGTCCCTTTCCCTGATCCTAGGTTTGTCCTCTTTAGCCAGTAGAGGCTGAGTTTCTTTAAGTGATTCTGTAAGGCCCCACCTCCCACTCCTCCACCAGCCAGGTCCCCCTTTTTTAAAATCAGCCTCTATTTTGCCAATGTCCTTCCCAAATTACGGTGTCCAGAAGTGGCCCTCATGGACTTGAGATGGCATGTGAACCAAACAGAGGACAGTGGGATCGACCCTTCTCATGCTCTGGACAGCATGCTCTGGGTGTGGCGTGCCCCCTGAATCCTCCTCACCCTGTTTTGTCTGTTTACTTCATCTGATACTCTAGACCGGCATCTTCTTTGGACAGTAACCAGGTCAATCCTTCCTGTTAGGTAGGCCCCAGGAAGAGCAAAGGACCCCAACTTCCATATCTATATTATGAATGGAGACCTCAGGCTAAGAGAGTAGTAGAGAGACACAGACACAAAAAGACATAGACAGGAACACAGAGAGACAGAAATAGAGACAGAGACACAGAGACAGAGAGAAAGATAGAGAGAGACAGAAACAGACAGAGGCAGAGACAGAAAGAGATACCCCATTAAGGAAGGGATTGGAGTAGGTGCCCTTAAAGGTACATTCCTCCCACCTCAAAATGTGTGGTCCTAGAGGACTTCTTCCTGGCCAACTCTGTGCCCAGTGCCTTGTTCCCCTAAAAGTCTACATGCCTGTCCCCTTAACACTAGTGAAGAGTGCATAGATTCTTTACAGAAGGGTCCCTAGGGCCATCCATACTTGAGCCTACCCAGAACTTACTCCTCGTACCTGGATAGAGGGCATGTCTTCTATGTCCTTGGATTAGTGACCCCAACTCATATCAAAGGATGAAAGCATCAGTGATGGACATAAAGAACAACAGAGACCACGTACTCCAACCATCTTCTTTCCCTTACAGATTAGGAAACTGAGGTTCGTGAAGCGAAGTGCCTTGCCGTGGGTCAGCTGGTTAGGACTGAGAGTGATAGAGTTGGAACTCATATCCTGTGAATCCCAAGTAGCCCAAATCCCATTGCATCACCCTTCATTGTCCTGGCTTCTAAGATTCCCACCTCCTCCAATGCGTAGGCATGTCTGCTCACTTCTGCTCCAATTGCCCTGAGGTCCCTCCCTATCCTCATCTGTTATTGTTGGTACGCCTGGGGGTCACTCTTGCAGTCATGAAAACATGAGTTTAAGCCCTGCCTCAGACACAGCCTCATTGTGACCATGGGCCAGTCAGGAATTGTTCAGTGTCCCAAGCAAGACTATGGTCGATGGAAGTGCTGACCTCCAACTGGAGGAGGTAGTGTCCACTTGGGGATTTCTTTCCCCTGAGCAAGGGAAAGATCTGGAACAACCCAAGTGTAATTATTGTTACCATAGGCTATAGCCCTAGAAGAGTCCTTGTACATCGTCTGGTCCAATTTGTCATCTTTGCAGTTGAGGAAGCTGAGGCACGTGCAGAGGCAAAGCCTAGGCCAAGGCAAGGTGGCCAGTTGGGTGCCAGGGCCAGCATGTGAACCCAAGTTTTCAGTCACTAAGTGCAGGAATCTGTGTTTTCAGAGTCCTGTTTCTTGGCTTCGTAATTCTGATGCTAATGCTAATGATAGCAGCTAAGATTTCTAGACTGCCTACTATGTGCCAGGCTCTGTGCTAAGCACTTTAGAAGCATTACCTTGTTAAATCCTCACAATAACTGCGAATGGGAGGTGCTATGATTTTACCTATTTGGTATGAGCAAAATGAGGCTGAGTGGTTAAGTGACTTAGCCAGGGTCAAACAGCTAGTAAGTGTCTGAGGCTGGAAGCCTTCCTGACTGCAGGTCCAGCTGTAGAGCTAGAACGGACCTGAGAAGGTACCTCGTCTAAATTGCTTTCATTACAGATGCGGGCACTGCTTCCAGGGGAGGCTGTGACTTGGCTAAAGTCTCCCAGGTGGTAAGGACAAGGGCTCAATGTGAACCCACATCCTCTTCCTATGGAGCCAGTGTTCCCTGCCCTGTGGCCGTCTGATGTGTCAGGAGGAGGGTGTTCTGGTTTGTCCTCTAGGGCTCTGGAGTTCTCAGGATGGGAGGGGGTTTGTCCATCCCAGTGGGTGAAGCTGAAGTGGAGTGGTCCTGGGCTGCACTCTGATCCCTCTGTCCTGTTCCCTAGATGTAGGGCTACTCCTTGGACCGTCCTTCCTCATCCCTTGTTTCCCTTCCCACCTTGGGTGACGGGCATGATGGGACCCACTGCAGACCTTGGACTCTCGGGTGATTGACTTTCATGTTCCATCCATCCAGGGGCTTGGCCTGTACTGCCTTTTTGTCATGGGGGCTATCGGGGGCCAAATCTTGTGAGCCACATTCAAAGAGAGGGGAGATCAGACACAGAAGACTGGAGCCGCAACTGAATGTGAAAGGACAAGATGTTTATTGAAAGCGAGGAGAGGGGAGGATGAGCTGGGGAAGCCCCTGTGTGGGGAGAGAGGGAGGGGGTGCAGGAGAGATGTGGGCCTCTAAGTGCACCGGCTCCGGGGAGAGCTCCTTCTGGATGACCTTGCCATCGTGGGTAACCTTGCAGGTGAAGGTGTCGGCTGACAGCCACTGGTCAGCAGAGAGTGAGAGGTAACTGCTGGCTGAGTACTTGCTGTCACTCTGGCGGGACGGCTGGGAGGTCTCCACACCCTGGGACACGGGGGAGCCATCCTTGGTCCATGCCACCTCCACTGTTCTTGGGTAGAAGCCACTCAGCAGACACACGAGGGTGGCCTTCTTGGTGGCTAGCTCTTCTTGGGATGGAGCAAAGGCATTAACGGTGGGGGCTACTGCGGGTTGACCTGGCAGTGTGGCAGAGAGGGGAAGAAGTCAGTCTTACACAGAGTGGAGGCACATTAACATTCCTACTTACAACCCCGTTCAATGCTCCTGTTCCTGCTGATAGTTTTTTCCATTTCTAATCGTTCCTGACCCCATGGAACCTGGGACTTCTGAGGTGTGCACCCTCTTCTCTCGCGTCTACACCCTCCCTCTCTTCTTCTCTTTACCCTGATTGCTTTCCAATGCTCTGTTGTCTGATGTTGGGGAGACTCTCTGGAGGAGACAATGAATCAAATAAAAGTTTTGGGGAGCACAGATGACACCATGATTCCAAGATCCCTCCCTTCCTCATGTACAGGTCTTTCTGACATGCTAAGATTCTTTTTTTACTCTCTCTGAGTCTTACCCTGGCCAGCCAGGGCTCCCGCTCTCCAGGCTCCCCTGGCTACCCCCTGGACAACCAGGATGCTTCATTTCGACCATTCCTCACACTTCATGAGGCTACTCTAGAAACCAGGCAACTCTTCTGCCTGACCATATTCTACCCTTTCCACTGCCTTTCCGTTATGTCTGAGCTCAAGAGAGCCTCAGTACATCTCTCCAAAGCATATTTCCCCACTCTCAGTTCCTGTACTTTTCTGGTAGTGTCTGTGGAGTCTGGTATGACTAGGGCCAGAGATGTAGAGCTACAAAGGGCCTGTGAGATCATTGAGTTGGACCACTTTATTTTATAGATGAGGGAACTACTGTCTGGAGAGATTAATTAACCTGCCCATATTCACTGAACCAAAGTATCAAAGGCAGATGCACAAATGGAGAGACATCGCCACTCCCCATGTTCGTATGGCGTATTTGTGCCAACCTGTGGTCGAGCCTTCCTAGTTCTTATTGGTCTGAGCAGACACGGTCAGACACACTGTACCTTGACCCCGACATAGTGATGCCACTTGTGTCCTCCTTCCAACCCCCCAATGAACCACAGGCAGAATTCCTAACTCAGTCTTCCTCATTCCAAGTCCAGAGCTGTAGTAACTCCCCTCCATTGCCTCTTTCTGCCTCTACCCCACTGTCGTTTTTGTCAAGTCTGACTTGGTCTCCATTGTCTGTCCCATCACCCTCTCCCATTCCCTTAGGAGGCCAAGACCAGAGGTCCCAGAGAGCTGCTGGTGAGGGAGCCAATGCTTTTGCTTCTGCTGCCCGTGGTCTGTCACTGCTCCTGCCCAAATCCCCCAGGTAGTCCTCACTTGGGCTTCCCACCCAGGCTGCCCAGCAGTCCAGGCTCCACCATCCACCCCTTGTGTGTCCTCTGGTTCCTCACTGGCACCCTGAAGTCCCCACATCTGAGGGAGCCCCAGTTCTCCTCATGGATTCCTAGTGTAAAGGGACTGAGTTTAGAGAGGGGAAGGAATGCTATTTGTCTGATTCCTCTGCTGGGTTCTGTCCTGCCTTACCCCCCAATCTTCTCCCTTGTCTCCAATGTGGGGACAATGGTTTTCTTAGAGTGTGTCCTGGGGATTAAGTCCCTTCCTTGCTGGGTCATCGTCCCCTCCATGGGCTGCTGTAGGTGGGACCACATTGGTCCCCACCTCCAGCCTCCTGACCCTAGGGAGACCCTCAGTTAAGTGGGTGATACCCAGTGAGAAAGAGTGTTATTTCCCATCAAGACCCTGGATAGAAAGGAGGGACAGGGAGAACAAAGGCTACTTACCGATGACGGTCAGTTGGGTCCCACCGCCAAAAACAACCACTGTGATTGAGAGTCGTACCAAAACTCTTTCTGCCTGCAGGTGCCCTTTGGCCCCTAAGGTCTGCTTGTTCTGGAAACCTGTCAGGCATGACAGGAGGGCATGGCTGAGAGCTGTTGGTGAAGGGGTTGCAGGTGGGGTCCATCCCTGGAGGTAGGGGTAACTCCCAGTCACCTCTCCTGCCTCCAAGGCTGGGCTCCCCCAGGGCTGTGCTCAGGCTCATTGGAGAAAGTTTCTATTTGATGAGATCCTTCTTTTGAAGCTTTTCCTCCCTCCCCTCCAAGCAGGCTGATCTCATAGGTAACCCTCAAAAGCCTTCTGCTCAAGACATTTCTCTCACTCAGTGTATCTTCCTTATCTTTTCCCTGTTGATCCTTGTTGCACTGGTCCTTCAAGACCCAGATCAAATTCCTGAAGCCTTCCCAGGCCTGCTTAGCTCCCTTCTCTGGGAGGTGGCAAAGTGTTCTCTTTCAGATTTCTGGTTGTTAGGCGGCTAGCTAATCCTCTGTGGTGAAGATAATGCAGAGAGCCTCCCAACCAACTGGTCCCCTGTCTCCTTCCTTGACCTTTTCACAGCTGCTCTCATAGTCTTCAGAGATTCCCTGGAGTCCTGAAATCTCAGTCAGGGCTGACTGAGAGATTCCTCAAAGACCATCCAGCCCACCCCATTCCTGAATGAGAAGCACTTCTCCCAGCATTATCCCCAGCCAATGGTCCTCCAGTCTATGCTTGGAGACTGCCCAGTGAGGGGGAGCTCACTACCTCTCAAGGCAGCCCATTCAGCTTTAGGACAGTTCTCATGATTAGGAGCTGGCATCTTCCCCTTTGCAGCTTGGGTGATTCTGGTTCTGCTCTCTGGTACCAAGGAGAAAAAGACCAATCCCTCTCTCCCATGATGGTCCTTCAGATGTTTGATCCCAGCTCTGTGCCCCCTGAGAGTCTTTTTTTCTAGGCTAAGTATCCCCAGGTCCTCCAGGTGGTTCTCCAATGACATGGATTGGGGTCCTTCTCCTGGCTGGCTGCCCTGCTCTGGACGGTGTCCAGCTTAGCGATGTCCTTGTTGCACTGTAGTGCCCAGAATTGCACAGGGTCCTTCCTCTGGAGTCTGATGGGTTGAGAGAGTAGAATGTCTTCGTTCCTGCAAGCCCAAGATTGCATGAGCTTTCTTGGCTCTCACATCACACTGCTCACTGGTATCAAGCTTGGTTTCCTGCAACTCAGACTTCCCCCCCACTGAAATGCTGTCTTCTACCTGTTAACCTGCCCCTACCCCTCAAGGGTAAGGTTTTGTACTTTTGTCTACAAAATTCTTTCTCTTGGCCTTGGTTCAATGTTGCAGAGTTCTGACATCATTTGGGATCCTAGGTGTAGCATCTAGTGGTTTCCTTTCCCTCCCAGTGTTGTGCCTTGCTGAATCTCTTTGAGTGTCCCATGTTCATCGTTAGCCAAAGCAGGGACCCGTGAGGCACTGGACTGACATCTACTTTCCAAGTTGACATCAAACTGTTCTTAGGTATTCTAGGTATCTGGTCATCACCCAGTCTGAAATCCCCTCACTTCCATTGCTCTCTAGCCCAAATCCCTTCATCTTGGCCATAAGAATAGAGGGAGAGACTTTGTGAAATGTTTTCTAAGATGAATCAATCAGTGAACAAGCATGTATTATACATACTATGTGCCTGGCTCTTTGCTAAGCACTGGGGATGCAAAGAAAGAGGGAAATCAGTGCCTGTGCTGAAGGAGCTCCCATTCGAAGGTTGATGATGTCAAAATATTTTGGAGACACTCTGTTTCCCAGAGTTACAGCCCAGCAAGCAGGCTGTGCCCTGAGCTTGGCCTTACAATGGTCCTTTGCAGCTCTGGATGATCTCACCTTCGAGCTAATTGTATTCCTGTTGCTAGCACCAGGTGTTCACTGAAGGATTTCTGATTTTAGCTCCCCCCTATTTCCTGGGGACCTGAGAATCAACACCTATCATACCTTTCTCTGATCTGTTCATAATCCATGTTCCCTGCAGTTCTTTTCCTGTCAAAGAACTCTGATCCTGTACCCCGCAGAGTCATCATGACCCCCAAGGCTTGAGACAGTCCACGTAGGAGCTGTTCTTTCAGGATCAGGAATGGCAGGCATGCACTTGCCATGAGAGCAGCCACTGAAGACCTAGGCATGATTTTGTCATATTCTGTGCCCCCAGCCCAAGGATGTTTGGTTCCAAGAAAAACCTGAGTCAGGGAGTGGCATCTCTGATCGTATCCAGCAGCTATGTCATAGGAATCTGCGATTCCAGGAATCCAGATGGGATTTTGCCAACTCAGCTTCAATACCATGAGAGCTTGTGTTCAGGGAAGCTAGCCTGTTGGAAGTCAGGACGATGCTGGTTTGGTACTTTCATGTAGTAGGACTAAAGCCATGTAGGAACTGAACTAGACTTTGAACCCAATATCTCATCACCACCTCCCCCCACCAGGGCCTTGAGCAAATGTCTGTGTGTTTGTTTCTAGATATTGCTTCAAAGCAAATATCTCTTTGTAAAACAAATGTGAAGTGAAATGAAGTGGGGTGCTAATCACTAGGCCCCTGAAATGGGGGCTGACAGTCAGGGGCAGAGGAAAGTGACCCTGCAGTCTTCAGGGCAGAGCAGAATCCTGAGAGGGCCTGGCCCTGAGAGCAGGGTCAGAGTTCCCCATGTTCCCCCCTGCCCTGCCTCTTTAGTCATCCTGCCCCCCAAAGGCAGCGAGTTTCTCTGCCATGGTCTTTGGGCAAGCCACATTGTCTTTTTGTGATACAGCTTCCTTTCCTGGCTGGTTAGTGACCATACCCTTACAATTGGTTGTGATTTCCCCAGGAATCATAGTTTTTTGTCCTTTCTACTGTCCCATGAATTTGTTAATGTTCACAGAAGTAGCAGTTTGTTTTTCTTTCACTTTAATTTTGTACTTAACTCCTTGAGTTTTAATTTCAATTGTGATTAATGAAAATTTTGCTATTGAAGGTAAAAATTCCTGGGTCAGTGATTTGTTCTGAGCTTTGATTTCAGGAATAGTTGTACGAATTGTCACAAAGTCAACAATGGAAAATGGCATGTGTGACAGTCTGAACAGCAAAGGTGGGTTCTGAGTAGGGGAACATTGTGAGGACAGCTTAGGACACAGCCTAGATTGAATCCTCCTGACTTTATTTCCCCATTGTGTCATTTCCTTTCTGGAAAAGGAAAATTGCCACCTGGTTAATCCTGTGCCTTGCTTTAACACTCTGTAGCTATACGATTGGCTGTCAGATGTGACTCATGCCTGGAATCAAACAGAATTAAGGGAATTTCCCCCCTGATATATGGTTACTATGTTCCTCTTTTTCCTTTCATAGCAAATTTCTTTAATCAAGAAATGTTTTAGAATCATGTTTCCAATGAATGTTCCTCATTGGCCTTCAAGAGTCGTTGTGACCTTTTTGGCTGAAAGGAGGGAATGAAAAAGAAATTACAATATTCACATTAATCAGTATGATATCTATCTATCTATCTACCTACCTATCTATCTATCTATGTATCTATAGATATATAGATATAGATATAGATATAGATATGGATATAATGAATATAGCAATAATTTCATTTTCTCCAGAGCTGCCTCTCTGGCTAGAGGTTCAGAGCTCATAATGCAGGGTAAACTGATCACTCAAAGCTGTGCCAATGCTCACAATCCGCTTGAACTTCAGTGAAGCGAATCAAAGACTGTACAACCTGTTCCGTCACAGACCTCTGGTTCTGTACTTTAGGGGAGGTGGTCATGACCCCTAAAGACCCCCAAAAGTGTGTTGTGGGGTCGGGGGTTTCTGATTGTTTGTAATCCATCTTCCTGGTGAGTTTAGTATATAACATGTTTGTAAGTTAAGTATATAAGCTATACTTTTACTTCAGCTAAGGGAACATTCCTCACTCTGATACTGATTCTTTTAAGTTCTCGATTAGTGGCATTCCCACCTCTAGGCCAGCCTTGTGGGGCTCTGAGCATTCTCAGGTTAGGAAAAATCCTGTTCCCAAGTCCACAGTCAAGGTCACATCTTCATCTCCTGCATGTTACCAAGTAAGTGGCCATGCTTCCAATCAGCCAGGTCCACAGCCTAGGTCCCATCTTGGCCTCCTGCTCAGTGTCACTCTGCCCACCTGTTCAGCCCCCTCCAGATCTTGACCTCTGCCTTCACACCTTCCCTCACATAGGCTTGTTTTCTTCCACTCACACTTTCTTGCCCTGGGTCACTCCCTCAGCAGCCCAGGTCCGGCTCACGGCAGTCGCATTCTCATGGGTCTCCTCACCTCCAGTGTTGTCCCGCTGCAATCTGTCCTCCACGCAGCTCAGATTTCTGTACGTCATTAGGGTTTGCAAAGCCCTTTCCATTTGCTATATCATTTAATCTTCACAATAGCTCTGGGAGATAGGTGCTATTAGTAAAAATAAAAACAAATTATAATAAAAATAATCTTCATATAACAGTTTAAGTTTTGCAAAGTGCCTTACAGATATTATCTAATTGTTTACTGCCAACAACGCAGGAAGGCAGATGGGATCATTCTCCCCATTTTCCAGATAAGGAAAGTGAGGCTGAAGGAGGAATAGTGACCTGCTCACTTCAGGGGGCACAGATAGGAAGCCTCTGAGGCTGGATGTGAGCTCAGGTCGCCCTGACTGCAGGCATAGCGCTCCATCCACTGACCTCCTATGTTCCCATCCTGCTCCTCTTCCTCCATCCCAGAGAGCCATCCCTTTGACCAAAACCAGTTTCAGATACCCCTCATGTTTTAGAAGGGAGAGACAGGCTCTGGCAAGAAGCAAATATGTGGGCTGGAAGTGATCTTTCATCTCCCATCCAGCCAGGGGCTTAGCCTGTGGTGCCTTTTTGGCATGAAGGTTGTCAGGGACCCAATAGTGTGAGTTGCACTGAAGGGAGGGGAGATCAGACACAGAAGTCTGGAGAGGAAATTGAATGATAAAGTACAAGATCTTTATTGGAAGCGGGGAGGGGGAGGATGAGCTGGGGAATCCTATGTGTGGGGATAGAGGGAGGGGTGCAGGAAGGATTGTGGGCATCTAGGTGCTCTGGCTTGAGGAGATCTCCTTCTGGATGACCTTGCCATCCTGCGTGACCTTGCAGGTGAAGGTGCTGGCTGACAGCCACTGGTCAGCAGAGACTGAGAGGTAACTGCTGGCTGAGTACTTGTTGTCACTCTGGCGGAATGGCGGGGTGGTCTCCACACCCTGAGATACGGGGGAACCATCCTTGGTCCAGGCCACCTCCACTGTTCTTGGGTAGAAGCCACTCAGCAGACACACGAGGGTGGCCCTATTGGTGGCTAGCTCTTCTTGGGTTGGAGGAAAGACATTGATGATGGGGGCCACCGTGGGCTGATCTAGGTGGAGTGATGAAAGAGGAGGAGAGATTAGTCAGAGAAGAGCAAAGGGTCAGAGACTGAGGGAGAACCTTGGGGCCCCCAGACCTGTGTGTGCCATCCAGATTCTACCAGAGCCTTGGGTCTGGAATGTTCTTGGTGGAAGGAGCTAGCCCTGGAACAGGATTAGAAGGCTCTTTTCTCCTACTGCTCTACCCACTGTACAGATGAGGAACCTGAGTCCCTGAGAGTGGAAGTGAGTTTCCAAAAGTCCCACCCATAGTAAGAAGTAGAGCTAAGATTTGAACCACTGGTCCCGATCCCCAGAAATGCGTTCATTTTTTATGTGACTTGGCTTGTTGTGTTGCCTTTGTCCTGAATTTCTGGGCACTATGCGTTCCCCTTTCTCCTCTATGGCCTTCCATTTCTTCACCTGCTTGTTAGGTATGTTACCCTGATCTCTAAACTCACCTTCCCAGTCTGACCTTCGTTACTCTGAGAAGCCTGATTCTGCTCAGGCTTCCTCTTACACACTGTCCAAGTAGACCCTAGAGTGTCCTGCTGGACATGCCAGTGGATTGCCAGGACCCTCCCCCCAATGCCCTGCTTCCCCATCCCCCCCAGCGTTATTCTCCTTTCTGTCCTGGGGGATGGAGAGGTCTGCCTGTCTCTCCTGAGGAGTCCCTTTGGATTGAGCAATCAGGGCCCGAGTCCTGGGGAGTCAGGTTGTCTTTGGAGATTTATCCGTTGTGGAGACAGTCCCTGGGGGTCAACTGGTCTGCTCTGAGGAAGTGTGTATGTGTGTGTGTGTGTGTGTGTGTGTGTGTGTGTGTGTGTGTGTGTATGTGTGTGTTGGGGCATCTATGCTGGGCATTTGGTGTGATGTGGAGTTAGCATGTCCTGGGCAGTGTCTGGCTCAGAGTTTCTATCTTTGTTATTCCCATCTTTTCCAGGGAGTGTGTCTTTGGCCAAGATCCCCCCATTTGTCCTGGTCTATGTTTCCACCCCTGCTCTCCTGTGTGGCCAGATCCTCGTCTTCTGGGATGACCCCTCCTTTTTTCCCCTGAAGGGTCCCGGGAAGGTCTGAGAGGCCGAGGTCATCCTTCTGACCAGCAAACCTCTCTGCCCCCTGCCAACTCCTCCTGAAGGAACTACCAGTTCCCTAGAAGAAGCCCAGATTTGGCCATCATCCTGCAGGTCCACTGTTTCCTGCCTCAGTGGTCCCTTCAGCCCTGCCCAATCCTGAAATGTGAGGTGTCCATATTCCCTAAGGTTGTTCATTAAACCCAAAGAGGGGAGTGAGAGAGAGCTAGGCTGGGAAAGAGTCCAGGCTACTTCCATAGACCATGCAAGCCCCTGGTGTAGCACTCTGAGAAGAGTGCTCTCCCAAAGAAGAGGATAGCAAGGGCAGAGGTCAGGCAGCTGGAGAGATGGTGAATGTGTAGCAGGAGCTGGCAAGGGGACCCCAATTAGGAGCTCCCAGCAAGCAGAGGAAGTGAGGAGAGATTTTCCCAGAGCCCCCAGCATCCCAGGAAGGGAGAGCAAAAAGCAGTGACTCACCAAGCACGGTCAGCTCGGTCCCTCCGCCGAACGCCCAACACTGTGGCACAGACCTGCACAAAAACCTCCCAGTGATTTGCCTCAGAGCCCACCCCCCTTTCCTCTCTGTGCAGCTGTGAGAGAGGAACACTGGCCCCTCCACCAGGTGCACCACAGAGTAGAGGCCCTTTTTCACTTCACCAGAGAGCTGGGCCAGGTGTCCTCCAATTCCTATCCCAGTGAACATTTGGCCCACAGTGAAGAGTTGAGAGAAAATCCATCATCTGAGAAGACTTGAGTTCCTGCTGCAGGGTCTTATACAGGAATTCCATGAGGCATTAGTAAGGAGCACCTCATGGAGAGCTGGGCTTTTAGGTCCTTTTCCCAGATCAGCCCCTGCAGCCTGTCTCCTTAGGATCTCAAAGCACTGAACATATAGCACTGAATTCTTGCTGCCAGCTCTTGGGACCCATACCTCCTGAGGGCTGAGAAACCTGGTGTAGAGGGCTAGAGGCAGAGGAGACTAAAGTTCAGAGCCCCATGGGTTGTAAAGGCATCCCTTTTCCCCTCTTCTCCCTTCCCCTATCACAAACGATGTGGGGCCATATCCTCTGGGCCACTGGTGGGATTGACTCCCTGATCCAGATGCAGAGTTTTCTGGAATTCTTGGAAGAAGAGGGACTTGAATGGGGCCTTGTCCCTCCCTGCCCCTAAGATAGAGCAATCCCTGGCTCCACCCTTTCCTTGAGTGTTGGTGTGGTCCTTACGTGGGAGGGTGTCAGGGCTGCTTAAGTGAGGCAGGGAAAGCCATTTACCAGTCCTGAAGGCTGGGTCTGAGACCAGCTTTTGTTTTGGAGGGCTTTCCTACCTCTAATGTGGGCATCCCTGACGGGAATAAAGAGTCAGTCAGAAGCTTGAGCCCCATGGCCCTCTTGTTTGTGAGCCATGGCCAGCAGCAAGGCCTCAGAATTCACCCAATCAATAGCAATCACTCATGAAACCATTTATTAAGTGCCTACCATGTGCTAGGCATCGTGCTAAGCACTCAGCAAATGCTTGTCAGGATGGAGCTCATCTTAACTGTCTGCAAAGCTCTTCCCTCCCAACAGCCCTGGCAGGTAGTGCACCTGAGGATTCTAATGCCTGCTGTGGAGATGAGGAGAGGGCAAGAGAAAAGCAGAGATAGTGGGCACCTAAGAGAAACAGAAGACATTGAGGAGACCTGGCCGATACAGAAGATACAGAAGAAGAAGGCAAGAAAGCTCTTAACATCGCTGATAACCGTGATGGTGTGTTCACTGCCTGGAGCTAGACATCCTGGAGCAGTCAGTGAAGTGGGCCTTGGGAAGCACTGCTCACCATGAGGCCAGTGGAGGTGATGGAATCCCAGCTGAGCTATTAAAAACCCTGAATGATGAGGCTGTTAAAGTGCTGCTCACTAAGCCAACACATCTGGAAACTCTACCCTGTAGACTGGGTTGGAAAGACGCCTTTATGTCTTAGTGGTAATGAGGGGCAGTGCCAAAGAATGTTCACATTACTGAATGATTGGGCTCATTTCACGGGCCAGCAAGGTCATGCTCAAGATCCTGCCAAGCTGGACTTCAGCAATATGTGAACCAAGAATTATCAGAAGAGCAGGCTAGTTTTTGAAGAGTGGGAGAACTAGAGGCTGAATTGTAAAATTTGTTGGATTGTGGAGAAAGTAAGAGTATTGGAGAAAAACATTTATACATAAAAACTGCACCATAAGCAAAGCCGAATGCTGCAGAATTGTAGTTGTGAATGCTAGTGTTGCAGAAGATTTTGAGAGTCATTTGGATAGAAAGCAGATAAAATCAATGAATACTGATAAGAAATGGATTCGGTCTATCCTTTGGAAGGTGAATTACTGAAACTGAAGCTCAAGTAATTTGGGCAGATAATGAGAAGACAGGATTCATTGGAAAAGTCCCTGATATTGGGTAAGATCAAAGGCAACAGGAGAAGGGGATGACAGAGGATGACATGGATAGATGGTATTATGGAAGCTTGGACAGACTTGGGGAGAAAGTGGAAGACAGAAGGCTCTGGCAGGTTATGGTCCATGGGGTCATGAAGATGTGGATACAACTGAACAATAGCATAGAAGGTGAAATTGAACCTCAGGGAGGGCTCCCAGATCTCTCTGGCCCTCATTCCTTCTCTGAGCTCTATACTTTCAGATTCTCAATTCTGAAGAGCCCTCAGAGGCTTCTCATCCAGAGGATTCTTGGAGGAGAATTCTCACCACTGCATTCCTGCCTGATGAAAGGTGCTCTGAGCTCTGCAGGCTGATCTCCAGGGAAGGCTGTGCCACCATGGAGAGCTCCAGATGTTCACTAATCTCCCTCACAATGAGCCTCCATCTGTTTCTTTGCTCTGCTCTTCTAATGCTGGACTGTGGAGCCCGGCAGAACCAGCCTCCTTCTTTCATCTTGTGATAGCCATTTAGATACTGGAAGAAAACTTTGGTGTCCCTTTCCCTGATCCTAGGTTTGTCCTCTTTAGCCAGTAGAGGCTGAGTTTCTTTAAGTGATTCTGTAAGGCCCCATCTCCCATGCTTACACCAGCCAGGTCTCCCTTCCTTGGACAATCTTTTTTCTCTTTTTAAAATCAGCATCTATTTTGCCAATGTCCTTCCCAAATTATGGTGTCCAGAAGTGGCCCTCATGGACTTGAGATGGCATGTGAACCGAACAGAGGACAATGAGATTGCCCCTTTTCATGCTCTGGACACTATGATCTGAGTGCAGCCTGGCCCCTGAATTGTCCTCACTCTGTTTTGTCTGTTTACTTCATCTGATACTCTACACAGGTGTCTTCTTTGGACAGTAACTAGGCCATATCCATAATCCTTCATATTTAGGTAGGGCCCAGGAGGAGCAAAGGAACCCAACCTATATACCTATGTTATGAATGGAGGCCTCAGGCTAAGAAAGTGGGAGAGAGACAGAGACAGAGAAAGACATAGACAGAGACAGAGAGAGACAGAGTTAGAGACAGAGACACAGTGACAGAGAGAAAGATAGAGAGAGACAGAGACAGACAGAGGGAGAAACAGAAAGAGATACCTCATTAAGGAAGGGAGTGGAGTAGGTGCTCTTTTACCTAGGAAACTTGATGGTCATGACAGGAGGACATGGCTGAGAGCTGGCTGTGATGGGATTACAGGTGGATCCCAGGGGCAGCTCCACATCAACTCTACTGCCTCCAAGACTGGTCTCATCCCAGAGTTGTGCTCAGGGCTATTGGAGACAGTGCCTACTGAATGAGATCCTTTTTTTTTAAACTTTTTAAAAACTTTTAAAAAAATTTATTCATTTTAGTTTTCAACATTCACTTCCACAAGATTTTGAGTTCCAAATTTTCTCCCCATCTCACCCCCCACCCCAAGGTGGCATGCATTCTGAATACCCCTTTCCCTAGTCTGCCCTCTTTCTGTCTCTCTCTCCCTTCTCTTATCCCTTCTCCTTCTATTTTCCAGGAAAGATTTCTGTACCCCATTTCCTGTATTTCTTATTTCCAGTTGCATGTGAAACATTTTTTTTAAACATGTGTTTTTAAAACTTTGGTTCCAAATTTTCTCCCTTCCTCCCTCCCCACCACCCTCATTGAAAAGGCAAGCAACTCAATTAGGTTATACATGTGCAGTTATGCAAAACACTTCCATAGTAGACATGTTGTGAAAAACTAACTCTATTTCCCTTAATCCTATTCCCCCCATTTATTCTATTCTTTCTTTTGACCCTGTCCTCTCAGAAGTATTTGCTTCTGATTACCCCTTTCCCAATCTGCCCTCTCTCTATCATCCCTGCTCTCTGTCCCCTTCCTCCCCCATTTTCCTGTAGGGTAAGACAGATTTCCATACCCAATTGAGTGTGTATGTTATTCCCTCCTTAAGCCAAATTCTATGAGAATAAGATTCACTCATTTCCTCTCTCCTTCCCCTGTTTCCCCTCCACTGTAAGCCTTTTCTTTTTTCTTTTTTTTGTGAGATAATTTACCCCATTCTACCTCTCCCTTTCTCTTCTCCAGTATAATCCTCTCTCACCCTTAATTTTATTCTCCAGATATCACCCCTTCATCTTCAACTCACCCTGTGCCTCTATCTTCTATCTATCTATCTATCTATCTATCTATCTATCTATCTATCTATCTATCTATCTACATACATACATAATTTTTTCCTCCACTACCCTAATACTGACAAAGGTCTCATGAGTTATAAATATCATCTTTCCATGCAGGAATGTAAACAGTTCAACCTTAATAAGTCTCTTATGATTTCTCTTTCCTGTTTACCTCTTCATGTTCCACTTGAGTCTTGTATTTGAAAGTCAAATTTTCTTTTCAGCTTTGGGTCTTTTCATCAAGAATGCTTGAAAGTCCTCTATTTCAATGAATGACCATTTTTTCCCCTGAAGGATTATACTCAGTTTTGCTGGGTAGGTGATTCTTGGTTGTAATCCTATCTCCTTTGCCCTCCAGAATATTATATTCCATGCCTGTGGTCCTTAATGTAGAAGCTGCTAAATCTTGTGTTATCCTGATTGTGTTTCCACAATACTTGAATTGTTTTTTCCTGGCTGCTTGTAATATTTTCTCCTTGACCTGGGAACTATGGAACTTGGCTACAATATTCCTAGGAGTTTTTCTTTGGGGATCTCTTTCAGGAGGAGATTGTGGATTCTTTCAATTTCTATTTTGCCCTCTGGTTCTAAATATCAGGGCAGTTTTCCTTGATAATTTCTTGAAAGATGATGTCTAGGCTCTTTTTTTGATCATGGCTTTCAGATAGTCCAATAATTTTTAAATTCTCTCTCCTGGATCTATTTTCCAGGTCAGTTGTTTTTCCAATGAGATATTTCACATTGTTTTAATTTTTCATTCTTTTGGATTTGTTTTACAGTGTCTTGATTTCTCATAAAGTCACTAGCTTCCAATTGCTCTATTCTAATTTTTAAGGAAGTATTTTCTTCAGTAAGCTTTTGGACTTCCTTTTCCATTTGGCCAATTTTGCTTTTTAGGGCATTTTTCCTCATTGGCTTTTTGGACCTCTTTTGCCATTTGGGTTAGGCTATTTTTTAAGGTGTTATTTTCTTCAGTATTTTTTTGGGTCTCCTTTAGCAAGCTGTTGACTTGTTTTTCATGATTTTCTTGCATCACTCTCATTTCTCTTCTAGTTTTTTTCCTCTTGCTTCTCAAAATCCTTTTGAGCTCTTCCAAGGCCTGGGACTGATTCATATTTTTCTTGGAGGCTTTGGATGTAGGAGCTTTGACTTTGTTGTCTTCTTCTGGTTGTATGTTTTGATCTTCTTTGTTACCAAAAAAAGATTCTATGTCTGACTTTTTTTTGCGAGGTTGCCATGATCCTAGCCAATTACTTGAGTTAAACTCTTTGTTAAGGTAGAGGTCTGCTTCCAGTGTGGAGAATGTACTCCCAAGCTTCAGGGGTTTGTACAGCTGTTTTCAGAGATACTTCTAGAGGACTTGTAAATTTTCAGTTCTTCCAGGTGGTATGATAAGGGGTGAGGTGTTCTCCTTTCCTGGCCCGTGCTCTGGTCTATGAGTGACCACAAACACTCGTTTCTGTCCTGGAACTGTGAGGAGGATTTCCTCTCCACAGCCACTGCAAGCTCCACCCACCAGTGCTCCTCCTCACCCAGGACTGCCACCAGAACTGTGACCCAGATCCATGCATGGGCAAAGCAGAAGAATCCTGTACCAGCAGAGTGATCCCTGCAATCCCTCTTTGATCAGCCACCTGATTCCCCCTCAGTCTGTGGGATGGAAGCTCTGGAAGCAGCAGCCACACTGGGGCCAAGCTTGGAGACTGGAGCTGAAACCACCGTGCTTCTTTCTCTCACACAGAAACAGACTTCCCCTGACCTTCTAAGTTGTCTTTGGCATTTGTGGGTTGAGAGGTCTGGAAACCACCACAGCTGCCTGCGATTCAGTCCTCTGAGGCCTGCTTCAGGTTCTCTGTGGCCTGCGAGCCCATACCAAACTGTGCTCCTTTCACTGCCCAGCGTGATATACCTTTCCGATCAACCATCCAGGTTGTCTTGGGCTTTGTTTCACTCTGTCTTTTTGTGGGTTCTGCTGCTTTAGAATTTGTTTAGAGCCATTTTTTACAGGTATTTGGAGGGTTTGGGGAACAGCTCAAGCAAGTCACTGCTTTCATTCATCATCTTGGCTCTGCCCCACCCGAGATCCTTCTTTTGAAGCTTTTCCTCCCTCCTCCCAAGTAGGCTGATTTCATAGCTGGCCCTCAAAAGCATCTTTGTCCAAGGCATTTCTCCCATCTAGCCTGTCTTCCCATTCTTTTCTCTGTTTATCCTTGTTGCACTGGTCCTTCAAGACCCAGATCAAATTCCTGAAGCCTCCCAGTCTTGCTTAGCTCCCTCAGTCAGAGCTGACTGAGAGGTTCCTGAAAGACTATCCAGTCTACCCCCTACCTCAACGAGAAGCAGCCCCCAACATTATCCCCAGCGAGTGCTCATCCAATCTGTGCTTGGAGCCTGCCCAGTGAGGGGGAGCTCACTACCTCTCAAGGCAGCCCATTCAGATTCAGCTTTAGGACGCTTCTCATCATTAGGAGCTGGCATCTTCCCCTTTGCAGCCTGAGTGATCCTGGTTCTGCTCTCTGGTATCAAAGAGAACAAGGCTAATCCCTCTCTCCCGTGATGGTCATTCAGATGCTTGAACCCAGTTCTGCGCCTCCTGAGACTCTCTTTTCTAGGCTAAGTATCCCCAGGTCCTCCAAGTGATTCTCCAGTGACATGGATTGGGGTCCTTCTCCAAGCTGGCTGCCCTACTCTGGACACTGTCCAGCTTAGCGATGCCCTTGTTACACTGTAGTGCCTAGAAATGCACAGGGTCCTTCCATTGGAATCTGATTGGGTGAGAGAGTAGAATGTCTTCATTTCTGTAGGCCCAAGATTGCATGAGCTTTCTTGGCTCTCACATCACATTGCTCAGTCGGATTGAGCTTGCTTTGCTTCAACTCAGACTTTCCCCCAACTAAAATGGTGTCTTTTACCTGTTAACCTGTCCCTCCCCCTCAACTATGAGATTTTGTACTTATGTCTATGAAATTCTTTCTCTTGACCTTGGTTCAATGTTCTAGACTCGTGACATCATTTGGTCTAGCACCTAGTGGGTTCCTTCTTCTCCCAGTTTTGTATCTGCTCATTCTCGAAATGTCTCCACCATTAGCCAAAGCAGGGACCCCTGGGGCACTGGACCGAAGCCCACTTTCCAAATTGATATCAAAGTGTTTTTAGCTATTCTAGGTATCTGGTTATTCATCCAGTGTCAAACCCGCTTATATTGCTGTTTATTCTGCATCTCTTTATCTTGGCCAGAAGATTAGAGGGACTTTGTCAAATGTTTTTCTAAGATGAATAGGCCAATTAAGAAGCATGTATTAGGCATGCTTTGTGCCTGGCTCTATGCTAAGCACTGGGGATACAAAGAAATGAGGGAATCAGTGCCTATGGGGAAGGAGCTCACACTCCAGGGTGAAATACAACATATCCATAAGTTAATAAATACAAGATAAATTAATAGATTTGGTGGCTGTCTGGAGGATAGGTTAGAGCAGAGAGTGAGAGCTGGACTTCTATTCTGACTTGTACATCCTTCTCCTTGTACTGAGGGAGGCATGGGCATTCTGCATTGACCTATCATGTGCTTGGGAGCAGCTTTTTCCCACTGGCTTTGGAGCCAGAACTCTTGGTGATGTTAACTGTCCTGACTCATCCATCCTGGGTGCTTTTATCATATTAGTGTTTAAGGGTGAAGGATTCTTTCACTGACACCATGCAGGAGAAGGTCACATTCTGTGCCCCCAACCCAAGATATGTGGTTCCAAGAAAAGCACCTGAGTCAGGGAGTGGCGTCCTTGATCTGACCCAGCAGCTAAGTCATAGGAATCTGGGATTCTGGGAATCCAGATGGGATTTAGCCAGCTCAGCTTCAATGCCATGAGAGCTTGTGTTCAGGGAAGCTAGACTGCTGGAAGTCAGGACCATGCTGGTTTGGTACTTTCACATAGTGGGACTAAAGCCATGTAGGTAACTGAACTAGACTTTGAACCCAATATCTCATCACCCTCTCTCCTCCCACCAGGGCCTTGTGCAAATGTCTGTGTGTTTGTTTCTAGATATGCTTTAAAGCAAATATCTCTTTGTAAAAACAAATGCGAAGTGAAATGGAAGTGGGGTGCTAATCACTAGGCCCCTGAAATGGGGGCTGACAGTCAGGGGCAGAGGAAAGTACCCTGCAGCCTCTTCAGGGCAGAGCAGAATCCTGAGAGGGCCTGGCCCTGAGAGCAGGGTCAGAGTTCCCATGTTCCCCCCTGCCCTGCTCTTAGTCATCCTGCCCCCAAAGGACAGCAGGTTTGTCTGCCATGGTCTTTGGGGGAAGCCACATTGGCTCTTTGTGATCCAGTTTCCTTTTCTGGTTATTCAGTGACCACACCCTTTACAATAGGTTGTGGAATTTCCCCAGGAATTGTAGTTAAGCTTACTGCTCTGTTGTGTGCAGACTCCATTCTTCTCTTTTTCTTACTCCCTCTCTTTCTCCCCATCCTGCCTTCAATCTCTCTCTCTTCCCTTCCTCCTTCCTTCCCTCTTCCCTTCCCTTCCCTTCCTTCCTTCCCTCCTTCCCTTCCC
>NW_027555356.1:0-3715 GCF_003287225.1 Phascolarctos cinereus
AGACTCATCTTCCTGAGTTCAAATCTGGCCTCAGACACTTACTGGCTGTGTGACCCTGGGCAAGTCACTTAACCCTGTTTGCCCCAGCTTCCACATCTGTAAAATGAGCTGGAGAAGGACATGACAAACCACATCAGTATCTTAGCCAAGAAAACCCTAAATGGAATCATGAAGAGTTAGACATGACTGAACAACAACACCAAATCTAGTTCCCACTACTCTTCTTGCCACTGATGTTAAATTTTGTACCTGCCCTGGAACCCAGCCTAGAAGTTGTTGATTCCAAAAGCTGATGTGGAATTTTTTTTTAAACTGGGTCTCTCTATCTCACCCTGACTATCAGTACATGGCCACTCCTGGACCCTGTCTCACCAGTCATCAGCACAAGAGCTTTGCTCTGTTCTGTTTCATCCCTCCTTAGACAGCCTGGTGCTCCACCCACTCATTCTCTTGTGAGGCTCAAAAAATTCAGAGACATTGTTTCTGGGTAATTTAATCATTTTATTAATAAGGCCAGCATAGTTCTTAATAAAAGGATAGTAATTTGGCCATCTCTCTTAGATCAAAGACTCCTCCTCATGGTGGTGGGCTCACAGTTTACATGCCCTTCGAAGAGTAGGTGTTCCTGAGGAGTACCAATCAACTCCGATTGGTTAACATAATGGGAGGTAGGCTATATTAACGTGAGAGTCTTGGAGTACATAACTTGGGTCACCCAAATCATGGTCAAAGAGACTTCAGTTTCTGTATCACCTGTTTTGACAAAAGGGAAAATTAACACTTTTCCAGACCTGTCTGAGTAAACACAATGGACAGGAATACACCCATTAGGCCAAATTTAGAATTTCTTTTACTGTCTGATTAGATCTTGGCCTGGGTAAATCTTTAAGAGAGATTTCCCACACTGGTTGGTTTCTGAACGAGGAAGTAGAAAAGGTGAAGAACTCTGGTTCTGAGTCAATAATTAGTTATTAAATACAAGAGAGAAGTATTCATTTCTCACATTGTTCTGTTGTCAGGGGCTCACCATATTGGGGCACAGACTTAAGATCAGCTCTAGCCTACTAAAGCTCATCACTCCCGAGTTCAAGCAATCCATCAATCTTGGTCTCCCTAGCGGCAGGAATCATAGGCACGTCCCACCATTCCTGGCACCTGCTACCGAACTTAGCAGTAGGAACTCAGCAGGTAGAATGGCCTAAGTCAAAATAATGTTCCCCAATATGAAAACTTTGATTCCTGAATTTCTGATTCTGATGCTTCTTCCTCCAACCCCCCTCCCCCCGCCATCTGTGTACCTCTGATTTTGACTCAGCTTCCTTTGAACACCCTTTGCTTCCAATTTTTAGACAATTTCAGTTCTAAGAATCATATCCCTGAAGGTCAGAGTCATACAAACAGTGACTGCAAAAGTCCTATGACTTCTTACACAGGCACACCCAAGATAATAAGGAAAGGCAATGTGAAAGTTGGGTTGCTTTCTCTGAATATTTCAAATGTATTTTCAAAATGCAAAACAATACTTCCTACCGTAGTCTTATTGTAACAAATTTACTTTCACCAAAGGCATATAAATGAATGAATATGCATTTAATTTTCTGAATTCTTCCAACTGAATTTTTCTTTTTCCAGCTTGTATGTAGTCAGCCAGTAAATAAGCATTTGCAAAATGTTTACTATGTGCTAGGAACTCTGGTAAGCACTAGGATTACAAAAACAAGCAAGCAAGATAGTGCTTTACACTCTAATGGCTACAATGACAAATATCAGGATGGGAGCAGCAAACTGGAGTCAGCCCAGCGGACATGGCTTGGGTGGGGCGGGCCTGGGACTAGGCCAGAGAAGGGGAAGGCTCACCAATCATCACCCAGGGCCCCAGGATAGGGAGCTTGAGTTCAGGTGGGAAGAGAAGTGGAGTGCAGACAGCATATCTTGGTAATGGCCAGGAAGTGGCCTGGGCTGGGGTCTGTAATAGATAAAGTCAAATTAGAATCCAAAGCTTCATGTGCAGGGGTATAAATTTTGGTGGAAGAAGATCAGAGTTTAGGCAGCACTGATATAGGCATCAACTACCCTTGCAATCTCTACCCCTGCTGCAATTTTTTTGGGCTTAATTGCCCAAGGGGAGCATTCATTTCTTTTTTGGTACAAAGTGGGAAAGAAAAAGGGAATAAGCATTTATTTAATACAATCTACTATGTGCCAGGCACTGTGCTGAGCATTTTACAAATACTATCTTATTTGATCCTCACAACAATCCTAAGAGGTAGGTACTATTATTATCCCCACTTTACAGTTGAGGAAACTGAGGAAGACAGAGGTTAAATAACTTGCCTAGGATCACACAGCCAGTAAGTGTCTGAGGCCAGATTTGAACTCAGGTCTTCCTGATTGCAGGTCCTGAGCTCTATACACTGTCCCATGTAGCTGCCTTTAAAATGGAGAAGAGCAGCAATGAAAATTTCCAGCCTCTGTACTGCTGCTCCCCTCAATAATGACATGAAGGACATGACTATTCCCTAGAAAACTCATCTCTGAACTGCCCACCTACCAGCCCAGAAACCTGCAAATTGTCTTGGCTTGCTGGGAAGAAGTAGCAACATGGTCTGATGTGTCATAGAACCTTTTACATGTTCTCTGTCATGGTTAGATTCTGTCCTCTCTTGTTCCTTATCATCCCTAGTAGTAGTTTAATAATCACAGGTCCATCCTTTTTGTGTCTCAAGTCTTGCATCCTTTGAGAATTTCATAGGAGCTTAGCTTTATTGCTGAAAAGGACCACAGAAGCCATATAGGGGCCAAATGACCTTTCATTTTACAGATGAGGAAACTGAGGCCCATAGAGATTAAGTGACTTGCCCAGGATAGTAAACACTGGAGTGAGATTTGAGCCCCAATCCCTTTACTCCAGAGCTTACTCTCTTTCCACTAGTCTGTCCTGGAGCCTTCCAAAGTAGCTGTCCAGTTCCTGAATACCGTCAAGCCAGTCTCTATAAGGTACAAAAGCAAACATGCCCAGAAGGATACGACATTCTTTCCCCTCTTCTGCTGCAGCTTAGTTTATACCTGAGAGGTCCTCCTGTTACTTGTGTCACCTATCTAAGTCCTGGGATGTAGCACAGTTGGTCTGGCTGTCTATAACATAGCTGTAGCTAAATTTGAGAGACAAGTCAGTTTTAACCACCTTCTCCATAGAGGTGATCTGTACTATATAACTTCTGAGGCCATGCACAATATAGTCACAGACTCACAAAGACAACTTCGTCAAGGTATACAGATGTCACTCATGTGACAGAAGAAGAAATTATATAGCATCCCCAGACCACCCAGCCATACTATTGTACTATTTGCCTGAGTCCTGCCTCATCCCTGCTGTTTGTAGTCCCTTCATAAAATTCCCAATCAATCAACAAGCATTTATTAACCACCTACTATGTGCCAGGCACTATGCTAGGCATTGGAGATACAAAGGCAAAGATGAAACAGTCTCTGCCCTCAAGGAGTTTACGTTGTAGGGGGGAGGACAGCACATAGGAGGGAGATGTGCATATAGGTGTTTATAAAATCAGCACATATCGTTAAAAATAAATACAAGCAAATACAGAAAGTTAGTCTGGGATAGTGACTAGAGAGCTACCTTCTCAGTCAGGAAGATCTGGGTTCAAGTCTTGCCCCTAATACATACTGGCTGTGTGACCTTGGGAAGTCACTTAAC
>NW_027555357.1:0-3707 GCF_003287225.1 Phascolarctos cinereus
TCAATTTCCAGTTCTTGGCCACCACAAAAAGAGCTGCTTTAAATATTTTCTGCATGTGGATCCTTTTCCCATTTGTATGATCTCTTTGGTACATAGCCCTAGAAGTGCTATTGCTGGGTCAGAGGGTATGTACATTTTTATAGCACTTTGGGTATAGTTCCAAATTGCTCTCCACAATGGTTGGATCATTTCACAACTCCACCAACAAGCATTAGTGTTTTAATTTTCCCACATCTTCTACAACATTTATCATTTTCCTCTTTTGTCATGTTAGCCATTCTGATAGGTGTGATGTGGTACCTCAGAGTTATTTTGATTTGCATTTCTCTAATCAATAGTGATTTAGAGCATTTTGGCATACGAGTATAGATGGCTTTAACTTCTTCATATAAAAACTGTCTACTCTTATCCTTTCACCATTTATCAATTGGGGAATGACTTATATTCTTGTGAATTTGACTGAATTCTCCACATATTTTAGAAATGAGGCCTTTTTCAGAGACACTGGTTGTAAAAGTGTTTTCCCAATTTTCTACCTTCCTTCTAATTGCACTGGCTTTGTGGTGCAAAACTTTTCAATTTAATGAAATCAAAGTTATCCATTTTGCATTTTATAATGTTCTCTGTCTCCTGTTTGTTCATGAATTCTTTTGTTCTCCATAAACCTGATAGGTAAAGTACTCCTTCCTCTCCTAGTTTGCTTATAGTATCAGCCTTTATATCTAAATCATGCAATAATTTTGAATTTATTTTGGTATATGGTGTGATATTTTGGTCTTTGCTAGTTTCTGCCATCCTCTTTTCCAGTTTTCCAAGCAGGTTTGGTCAAATAGTGAATACTTATTTCAGAAGCTCAGGTCTTTGGGTTTATCAGGTTGTAGATTACTATAGCCATTGACTACTGTGTCTTGCATACCTAACCTATTCCACTGATCCACCATTCTATTTCTTAGGCAGTAACAGGTAGCTTTCATGATTGCTGCTTTATAACATAATTTAAGATCTGGAAAGGCTAGGTCACCTTTCTCTGCATTTCTTTTCATTAGATCCCTTATTATTCTGGTGCTTTTGTTCTTCCAAATGAATCTTGTTATTATTTTTTCTACTTCTATAAAATAATTTTTGTTACTTTGATTGGTATGGTGCTGAATAAGTAAATTAGCTTAGGTAGAATTGTTATTTTTATTTTGTTAGCTCGGCCTACCCATGAGCAGCTGACGTTTTTCCAATTATTTAGATGTGACTTTATCTGTGTGAGAAGTATTTTATAATTGTGTTTATATAGTTCCTAGCTATGTTTCAGTAGGTAGGCTCCTAAATATTTTATAATGTCTACAGTAATTTTAAATAGAATTTCTCTTTCCACCTCTAGCTGTTGGGCTTTGTTGGTAAACTATAGAAATGCAAGTGATTAATGTGGATTTATCTTACAGCCTGCAAATTTGTTAAAGTTGTTTATTATTTCAAGTAATTTTTTACTTCATTCTCTATGATTCCTAAGTATATCATCACATCATCTGCAAAGAGTGATAGCTGTGTTTTTTTTCTGCCTTTTCTAATACCTTCAATTTCTTTTCTTGTCTTATTGCTAAAGCTAACATTTTCAATACAATCTTGAACAACAGTGGTGATAATGGACATCCTTGTTTCATTCCTGATCCTATTGGAAATGCTTATCCCTGTTGTATATGATGCTTGCTGAAAGTTTTAGATAGATGTTACTTATTATTTTAAGGAAGATTCCATTTATTCCTGTGTTCTCTGGTGTTTTTAATAGGAATGGGTGTTGCATTTTGTCAAAAGCTTTTTCTGAATCTATTGAGATGATCATATGGCTACTGTTAGTTCTGTGGTTGATACGATCAATTATGCTGATAGTTTTCCTAATATTGAACCAGTTCTGCATTCCTGGTATGCATCGTACCTGGTCATGGTACATTATTCTTGTGATAAGTTGTTGTAATCTATTTCCTAATATTTTGTTTAAAATTTTTGCATCTATATTCATTAGGGAAATTGGTCTATAATTTTCATTCTCTGGTTTGACTTTTCCTGGTTTAGGTGTCAGCACCATATTGTAATCATAAAAAGAATTTGGTAAGATTTCTTCTTCACCTATTTTCCCAAATACTCTACAAAGTATTGGAATTCAGTGTTCCTTAAATGTTTGATAGAATGCACTTGTCAATCGATCTGCTGCTAGAAATTTTTCCTAGGGAGTTTGTCAGTGACTTGTTCAATTTCTTTTTCTCAGATGGGGTTTTAAGTATTTTGCTTCCTCTTCTCGTAATCTGGACAAATTACATTTTTGTAAATATTCATCCATTTCACTAAGATATTCAAATCTATTGGCATGCAGTTGGGCAAAATAGTTCTTAATTATTGTTTAATTTCCTCTTCCTTGGTGGTCCCTTTTTCATTTTTTATGCTGGCAGTTTCTTTTTCTTCTTTCTTTTTTTAAATTAAATGAACCAAAAGTTTATCTATTTTATTAGTTTTCTTCATAGAAAAAGCCCTTAGTTTTATTTATTAGTTCAAAGTTTTCTTAATTTCAATTTTATTAATCTCTCCTTTGGTTTTCAGTATTTCTAATTGGAGTTTAATTGAGGGTTTTTAATTTGGTATGTTTTTTTAGTTCTATGCCCAATTCATTAATCTCCTCTTTTTCTATTTCATTTATGTAAGCATTTCGAGATATAAAACTTCCCCTAAGAACTGCTTTTGCTGCATCCCATAAGTTTTGGTATGTTGTCTCATTATTGTCATTCGCTTCAATGAAGTTACTGATTGTTTCTATGATTTGTTGTTTGACCCATTCATATTTTAGGATTAGGTTATTTAGTTTCCAACTATTTTTTAGTCTATCTTTCCCTGGCCCTTCATTACATATAATTTTTATTGCATCATAATCTGAAAAAGATGTATTTAATATTTCTGCCTTTCTGCATTGGATGGTGAGGTTTTTATCCCCTACATGGTCAATTTTTGCTTATGTGCCATGTACTGCTGAGAAAAAACATATATTCCTTTCTATCCCCGTTCAATTTTCTCCAGAAGTCTGCCATACCTAACTTTGCTAATCTTCTATTCACTTCCTTCTTTCTTGTTTGTTTTTTGGTTAGATTTATCTAAACAAAAAAGAAGGTTGAGGACTCCCACTAATATAGTTTTGTTGTCTATTTCTTCCTATAACTCCCTGAACTTCTCCTCTAAAAATGTGGTTGCTATACCATTTGGTGCATGTATGTTTAGTAACAATATTACTTCATTTTCTGTGGTGCCTTTTACCAGGATGTTCCTTATCTCTTTTGACAAGATCTATTTTTGCTTTTGCTTTGTCTGAGATCAGGATTGATGCTCCTGCCTTTTTTTTTTTACTTTAGCTGAAGCATAATATAGTCTACTCCAACCTTCACCCTCTGTATGTTGTTCTCTTTCAAATGTGTTTCCTATAAACAACATATTGTAGTAGTATGGTTTTTAATCCATTCTGCTATCCATTTCCATTTTTTGGTAGAACTCATCCCATTCACATTAACAGTTATGATTATTCTCTGTGTCTTTTTCTCCATCCTATTTCACCTTTGTTTATGTGTTTCTTTCTCTTTTCTTCCTTTCCCCCTCAATAGTGTTTTGCTTTTGACCACCCCTCCCTCAGTCCCACTCACTTTCTATTAGCTCTTTCCCCTTTCCTCCCCTTTATGCTT
>NW_027555358.1:0-3692 GCF_003287225.1 Phascolarctos cinereus
AGCCAAACCAGGGACCCCTTCTGGGTGACCTCTGTCCCCTCCCCCCAAAGAGATGCTATATTCAGAGGAAAATAGTAGAAGGACTTCACAGGAAGAAAAAGGACATCAGGGGCCTGCAGTTCCAGAGGAATTAATTGTCTTAGCCATCTGTGTACTATATGTGTGTGCCTATCTACTGGTATACCCTTAAAGTTCCTAAAAATCTTCTAAATCTAAGTTTCTAAAAAATCTTCTCATGAATGTTGTATGCATCTGTGGGAGAGATTTAACCTCAGGATTTGGGGGTGGAGGTATTTTGTAGCTACTGCCATTACCATGCCATCTTTGTAAATGCCTTGGCTTTGAGCTAATTGTGACTACTGGCCAAATAGTAACCTTGAACCTGTTATAGTTGTCACATCCCTGAGGACCCAACTCCCCAGGGCAAGTATTATTAAGGGAGGGGTAGCCCAGAAAGGTCATTATACTTACACACAAACAGAAATTTAAAAGGCTGAGAAAAAGGTAAAGTAATATTAGATCCTAGTCTGGAATTTATTGTGTCAGAAAGTAACATGGCTCCACTATGTACATACTTACTTATATATATATACATACACACACACACACACACCACACACACACACACACGTAAAGAACTAGATGGTACAGTGGATAGAGAGCTGGACCCTGGAGTCAGGAAGACCAGAGTTCAAATCCTATCTCAGACACTTCCTAGCTATGTGACCCTAGGTCAATCACAATCTCTGGCCACTAGTTTTTCCATCTGTAAAATGGAGATCACAACATCTACTTCCCAGCATTATTATGCAGATCAAATAAGATAATATTTGTAAAGTGCTTGGCACATAAATGCTTCCTTCCTTCCTCTGAATGGATCACATGCCCTTTGGAAACATACCATAATTCCTAGGGAGTACACAATCCTGACTTGAAGACCAGTGTTCATCACGGCCCTGTCATCCAAGAAATGAAGAAGCCAGAAACTGATTATGCAGCTCCCCCTCCTCCCCATTCCAAAGTATTTTCTTTATATGGCTGAGCAGCAGCATCTATATGGAAACAATAGTTACCATCACAAAACTGCTAAGAAGAAGGTTAAAATTGCATTCTTTCCAGGACTCACTGTGGACATCAGGAGTGCTTAACTCTTTCCAGTCCTATCACCCTGGAGACTGAGGAGGAAGCCTTAGGTCATTTGAATGCTTTCTATCTATCTCCATAGGGATTTTTGAGCCCAAAGGACTGAGACACAGAGAGAGAGAGAGAGAGAGAGAGAGAGAGAGAGAGAGAGAGAGAGAGAGAGAGAGAGAGAGAGAGAGAGAGAGAGAGAGAGAATGAAGGGCTCTGCCAAGCCTCGAGGTGTGTGAGAGACCCTGACATTGGCAGGAAACATCCATGCTGCGATAGAGAAGACATCAGATTGGGGAGTCACCTGACCCAATCTGATAATGAGGCTGAAGAATCATTAGGAAGCTCTAAGTCAGATTGTGGAAGTGTGTGCCCAGTCAGAAGCACAAAAGCTGGAGTTTAGGAGAAGTGCTGGCAACAAATCAAAGAAAACTTAAGAAGTGCTCCTTGTCTGGGAGTGTATTCAGAACTGGACAGAGGCAGGCCAAGTGTCTCTAAGACAAGGGGGTCCTTACTAGGTGGCTCAACGGACAGAGCACTGGGCCTGGAGTCAAGAAGACCTTCGTTCAAATCTGACCTTAGACACTTACTAGCTATGTGACCTGGGGCAAGTCACTTAGCCTCTTTCTACCTCAGTTTCCCCATCTGTAAAATGGAGATCATAAGGCTGTTTACCTTATAGGGCTGTTAAGAGAATCAAATGAGATAATTTTGTAAAGTGTTTAGCACAGTGCCTGGTAGATAGTATTTAATATGCATTTAATAAATGCTCATTCCCTTCTTATTCCTTTGTCTGGAATGTTGCACATAACCTACTGGACTGAAATCTGACTAATATGCCATCAACTGAGAGGAGCAGAGGAGAACCATTATCTACTGGGGAACTGCAGGTAGAGTGAGGAAAAACTGCAGTGGGAGGTAAAAATGGAAAGTAGAAACTGTACATAGTTGCAGGCAGAGTGAAGAGGTACACTCTGCAGGCAACCAAAGGAATTGTGGATGGGGGCCCCATGAGACTCTAAAGAGGAGATCCATATGGGGAATCACTATGAGAGTCAACCCAGAGTTGCTTCTAGACTGGGAGTCTGCCACATGACTTAAATGAATGAGGCTTTATGGGCCTCTGGGGATGGTTGCCTATAAGCAGGTGTCACTATTTTCCCTGAAGTCTAAATGATCCCTATTCATTTGCTTTGGTCTGCAAATTAACCTGTTCATTCTCTGAGCCTGGTGAGCCCTGTGCCTGCAAAGGGAGTTGGCCACAACACACTGAGTGAAGTCAGATAGTGAAGTTTCCAGACTATCTGGATGGGGGCAACAAGCTAGAGAAAGCATACCTTTGTGTCACGTGAGAGCCTCTGATGCATGGGGTTACTCACGGAAAAGAACTTTGCAAAATTTAAAGAACAACATAAACAAGAGTTAGGAAGAAGATGGAAATGTGTTATAATCCTTGGTCCTTTACAGTCATTTTTTCCCACTCCTCCTCCCAGTGTTTGCCAAAAGTCTAAGGAAATCACATAAAATCATAGGTTAGAGCTAGAAGACCCATCTGGAGACCTTCTAGACCCCTCCTCCCCCCATTCATTTTACTAGGAAGACACTGAGATCCAGAGAGATGAAACAGTGGAAGAAGTCTGGACTCTAGGCCAGGTCTCCTGACTCAGGCCACATGCTGACTTTATCTGGTGATGGTATATTTGCCTGAAAAGCTCCTTTCTTGACATTATATTCTCCTTCAGTAGGGTTTCCCTCTCTGGTCTGAGTAGCAAGACTAAGAGATTAATTCCCCCAAAATTACCAGGTAACATATGACTCCTTTGCTAAGGGTCTATATGACCTATGATCTCAGCCCATCCATCAACCTGGCATTTAGTAAGCTTACTCTAGCTTATGATATCTAAACAACTTATGTAGCACTTTAAGGTTTACAAAACACTCTATGTAAATTATCTTATTTGATCTTCAAAACAATTCTGTGATTGGGTATTAGGTTTTTTGGGAGGGGTTTTTTAGCTTTTTGGTGAGGCAATCAGGGTTAAGTGACTTTTTGGGGATCACACAGCTAGTAAGTGTCAACTGTCTTGATGTCACATTTGAACTCAGGTTCTCCTGACTCCAAGGCTGGAGCTCTATCCACTGCCCACCTAGTTGCCCCTGGGCATTAGTTTTTAACTCTCTAGTTTACAGATGAGTAAACTGAGGCTGAGTGGATTAAGTACCCAGAGTCACACAGCAAGTAAGTGCCTAAAGTAAGATTCAAATTCATCTCTTCCCGACTCCAAGTCAACCTGGCTGACCTTATGTTCACCTATTGTAAACTAGGATCAACTTTCTATACTTCTTAGGTTTGTGTGCACACTGGTTTCAGCCTCCCCGGATTGTGTAACTTGAATTTTAAAGGGACTAATTGCTCAAACTCCCCCTCTAGGGTTTCCTGTTCATAAACTACAAGTAGGTGATTGGGTATGTTTGATCTTGGAAAGATGAAAAATTAACCCCGAATTGGGATGGGCCCTTTCAGGTACTTTTAACATCTGATACTGCAGTTCACACCCAGC
>NW_027555359.1:0-3674 GCF_003287225.1 Phascolarctos cinereus
GAAAAGTGGAAGGAAAACTCCAACGTTCTCTAAGCAATTCGATCAGGGCAGCACACTAGTATAGAAAACCCGCGTTGTACGAATGAGATTTTCTCAGCACTTGCTAACATTTTTCGAATTCTTTCTGTTGTAGTTTTTAAAGACCGGGAAGCTGAACGCAGCAGATCCAACAGCTAAAAGATATCTCTCTGTTTGAAAGAGAAAAGTGGAAGGAAAACTCCCACGTTCTCTAAGCAATTCAATCAAGGCAGAACACTAGTATAGTAAACCCGCGTTGTACGAATGAGATTTTCTCAGCACTTGCTAACATTCTTCGGATTCTTTGTGTTTCAGTTTGTAGAGACAGGGAAACTTACGCAGCCCATCCAACAACTAAAAGATATCTCTTTGTTTGAAAGAGAAAAGTGGAAGGATAACTCCAACGTTCTCTAAGCAATTCGATCAGGGAAGAACACTAGTATACAGAACCCGCGTTGTACGATTGAGATTTTCTCAGCACTTGCTAACATTCTTCGTATTCTTTCTGTTGCAGTTTGTAAAGACAGAGAAGCTTAACGCAGGACATGCAACAGCTTAAACATATCTCTGTGTTTGAAAGAGAAAAGTGGAAGAATAACTCCAACCTAGTATGAGCATCTCGGTTCGGGCATCACACTAGTATAGAAAACCCGCGTTGTACGAATGAGATTTTCTCAGCACTTGCTAATATTTTTCGGATTCTTTCTGTTGCAGTTTTTAAAGACCGGGAAGCTGAACGCAGCACATCCAACAGGTAAAAGATATCTCTCTGTTTGAAAGAGAAAAGTGGAAGGAAAACTCCAACGTTCTCCAAGCAATTCGGTCAGGGAAGAACACTAGTATACAGAACCCTCGTTGTACGATTGAGATTTTCTCACCACTTGCTTACCTTCCTTGTATTCTGTCTTTTGCAGTTTGTAAATACAGGCAAACTTAAGGCAGGACAACCAACAGCTAAAACATATCTCTTTGTTTGAAAGAGAAAAGTGGAGAGATAACTCCAACCTAGAATAAGCAGTTCGGTCCGGGCAGAACACTAGAGTAGAAAACCCGCGTTGTACGAATGAGATTTTCTCAGCACTGGCTAACATTCTTCGGATTCTTTCTGTTGCGGTTTTTAAAGACAGGGAAGCTTAACGCAGGACATCCAACAGCTAAAAGATATCTCTCTGTTTGAAAGAAATAAGTGGAAGAATAACTCCAACGTTCTTAACCATTTCGAACAGGGCGGAACACTAGTATAGAAAACCCGCGTTGTACGAATGAGATTTTCTCAGCACTTGCTAACATTCTTCGGATTCTTCCTGTTGCAGTTTGTAAAGACAGGGAAGCTTAACGCAGGACATCCAAGAACTCACACATGTCTTTTTGTTTGGAAGAGAATAGTAGCAGGATAACACCAATCTACTAGGAGCAACGCGGTCTGTGCACAACACTACTATACAGAACCAGCATTGTACGATTGAGATTTTCTCAGAACTTGCTAACATTCCTCGGATTCTTTCTGTTGGAGTTTGTACAGACAGGGAAGCTTAACGCAGGACATGCAACAGCTTAAACATATCTCTGTGTTTGAAAGAGAAAAGTGGAAGAATAACTCCAACCTAGTTTGAGCATCTCGGTTCGGGCAGCACACTAGTATAGAAAACCCGCGTTGTACGAATGAGATTTTCTCAGCACTTGCTAACATTTTTCGGATTCTTTCTGTTGCAGTTTTTAAAGACCGGGAAGCTGAACGCAGCACATCCAACAGGTAAAAGATATCTCTCTGTTTGAAAGAGAAAAGTGGAAGGAAAACTCCAACGTTCTCTAAGCAATTCGATCAGGGCAGAACACTAGTATAGTAAAACGCGTTGTACGAATGAGATTTTCTCAGCACTTGCTAACATTCTTCGGAATCTTTGTGTTACATTTTGTGTGAGACAGGGAAACTTACGCAGCACATCCAACAACTTAAAAATATCTCCTCCTTTGAAAGAGAAAAGTGGAAGGATAACTCCAACGTTCTTTAAGCAATTCGGTCAGGGAAGAACACTAGTATACAGAACCCTCGTTGTACGATTGAGATTTTCTCACCACTTGCTTACCTTCCTTGTATTCTGTTTTTGCAGTTTGTAATACAGGCAAACTTAACGCAGGACAACAGCTAAAAGATATCTCTTTGTTTGAAAGAGAAAAGTGGAGAGATAACTCCAACCTAAATAAGCAGTTCGGTCCGGGCAGAACACTAGAGTTAGAAAACCCGCGTTGTACGAATGAGATTTTCTCAGCACTGGCTAACATTCTTCGGATTCTTTCTGTTGCGGTTTTTAAAGACAGGGAAGCTTAACGCAGGACATCCAACAGCTAAAAGATATCTCTCTGTTTGAAAGAGAAAAGTGGAAGAATAACTCCAACGTTCTCAACCAATTCGAACAGGGCGGAACACTAGTATAGAAAACCCGCGTTGTACGAATGAGATTTTCTCACCACTTGCTAACATTCTTCGGATTCTTCCTGTTGCAGTTTGTAAAGACAGGGAAGCTTAACGCAGGACATCCAAGAACTCACACATGTCTTATTGTTTGAAAGAGAGTAGTAGCAGTATAACACCAATCTACTAGAAGCAACACGGTCTGTGCACAACACTACTATACAGAACCAGCATTGTACGATTGAGATTTTCTCAGAACTTGCTAACAATCCTCGGATTCTTTCTGTTGGAGTTTGTAGAGACAGGGAAGCTTAACGCAGGACAAACAACAGCTAAATGATGTCTCTTTGTTTGAAAGAGAAAAGTGGAAGGATAACTCCAACCTACTCTAAGCAACTCGGGCTGGGGAGAACACTAGTATAGAAAACCCGCGTTGTACGAATGAGATTTTCTCAGCACTTGCTAACATTCTTCGGATTCTTTGTGTTTCAGTTTGTAGAGACAGGGAAACTTACGCAGCACATTCAACATCTATAAGATATCTCCTTGTTTGAAAGAGAAAAGTGGAAGGATAACTCCAACGTTCTTTAAGCAATTCGGTCAGGGAAGAACACTAGTATACAGAACCCGCGTTGTACGATTGAGATTTTCTCACCACTTGCTAACCTTCCTTGTATTCTGTCTTTTGCAGTTTGTAAATACAGGCAATCTTAAGGCAGGACAACCAACAGCTAAAAGATATCTCTTTGTTTGAAAGAGAAAAGTGGAGAGATAACTCCAACCTAGAATGAGCAGTTCGGTCCGGGCAGAACACTAGAGTAGAAAACCCGCGTTGTACGAATGAGATTTTCTCAGCACTTGCTAACATTCTTCGAATTCTTTGGTTTCAGTTTGTAGAGACAGGGAAACTTACCCAGCACAACCAACAGCTAAAAGATATCTCTCTGTTTGAAAGAGAAAAGTGGAAGGATAACTCCAACGTTCTCTAAGCAATTCGATCAGGGCAGAACACTAGTATAGAAAACCCGCGTTGTACGAATGAGATTTTCTCAGCACTTGCTAACATTCTTCGGATTCCTTGTGTTTCAGTTTGTAGAGACAGGGAAACTTACGCAGCACAACCAACAGCTAAAAGATATCTCTCTGTTTGAAAGAGAAAAGTTTAAGGATACCTCCAACGTTCTCTAAGCAATTCCATCAGGGCAGAAAGTAGTATAGAAAACCCGCGTTGTATGAATGAGAT
>NW_027555360.1:0-3611 GCF_003287225.1 Phascolarctos cinereus
CGGTGTCAACATGAGGAGTGTGCTACTACCCTGCTCGAACATGGTGCGACCTCAATCTTGTGGACACCGACAACAACACGGCACTTCACTATGCTGCCTTTGGACAGAACACAGCTATAGCAGCAAAGCTGCTGAAACACAACATGGACATTGAGGGAAAAAACAAGGTAGAAACCCACCTTTTGTATAATAAACTATTTTGTGAGTTAAAATGTGCAATCAGGTGGTGTCCAATTCACATATTTTGTAATTCATATATTCATGGAAGCATTTCTTTAATGAAAATAACTTAAAATAATTCTGTAGTCAACGTCCATTGGCCTTTGGAATTTTCTAATAGTGTGGAGGTGGAGGAGGAGGGGTGGGCAACAAGGGAGGAGATTTTACTCACGTTGGACTTCCTAATGAGGAAACTCCCTCTACTGGTTTAGACTAGGGCCTGCTCTACAATTTAATCTTAGACTAGGGATTGTTACACAAGATACATTATCTTTAAAAAAGCAACAATGACTTAATAGTTGTCTTCATGTAATTGGCCTCCTTCACATTCTATATATTTACGCATTTAAAAACGTTATTCGGGAAAGGAATCCATGATACAACAAAACTTAAGAAACCCTGTCTTTATGCAGTGTCCTAGGGTACTGAAATGTTAAGTGACTCCTCAGGGTCACCCAGCTAGTATATGTGGGTGAGTGGCAGGCTTTGAATCTAGGTCTTACTGACTTCGAGGCTGTCTCTGCCCATTCCATCGCAGCTGTCTCTCCAGAATTTTGATTGCATGATACATTAGGTCTGCTCCCCAGGACACAGTGGTTCCACCAAATATTTGCCTACAATGCTTTTTCTACAATAGACCTTTACATATGATAACACAATGTTAATTTGTCATGTAGAAATGCCATAAGTTTTTTTAAAATCTTTTTAAAAATGTGTTCCTACTAAGTATAAAAATACAGACACAGAATTTTTGCAAGAATAAATTCTTAAGTGTATGTGTTTTTTTTCCTGTTTCCTAAAGACTATATACCCTTTCCTTTCTATAGTTACTGAATAACTCCTGATTTTTAGGAAAAGGTTTAACTCTTAGTCACTGCCAGTTGAGAGAGAAAAAAAAACATAAAGCATACTTTAGGAGGGCTGAGAAGAGAGGGAATATGCCAATGAAAATGACTTTCTTCCAGGTTTAATCACCTTGAGGCAAGATTTTCTTAAGTTTTGAGGCTGCTTATACACACTCAAGGGCAGTAGGTAAAGAGAAGTAGGCAAATGTAAAATTGACCATGGTATAGCTTTAGCTTGGCAAAGTACTGAGGAAATAAGGTTGGCTGCATGCAGACAATAAGTTCTCATGACACAAAGATAGCAAGAAAGGAAATAATATGGAACAGTCTCCTATAAATCCTGGGTCTCTATATACTAATCACAAATTTGTAGCTCTCTGGTTTCATTCTGTCATTTTACATATGAGGAAACTAAGAGAAGTGAAATAATTTGCTTATGATCACACAGGAATTAACTAACAGAAGCAGGATTGGTCTTCTTGCTCCAAAATTCCGTCGTACCATACCTCCTTAACAAATTGTTAGCAAGTTCACAGGATGTTCACAAAATGCCTTAAGCTGAATTGATGTATACATATAGAATTTTTACATATTGTAACAATATCTTTAACATGATTTTGCAGGAAGGCTATACACCGCTTGTGGTTGCAATTAGAGAAAATAATCTAGCTATGGTAGATTTTTTCTTAAAAAATGGAGCAAATGTGAATGCCACGGATAACACTAAAAGGTACAGTAATTACTGCTTGAAATAAAATAAAGAGAGAAAAGTTTCTAGAATAATAAGAACAACTTAAACCATGGAACACATGGAACAACAATAATCAAAACTGGTTATCATTGTGAAAGGGTGAAAAATGTCCAAAAACATCCAGTATGAAAGAAAAACTATTATTCTTGACTGCAACAGAGAAAGCAGTTCATGTAGGCCTGCCAATCTTGGTTAATTGGTGATTACTATTTGCAGTTTTATTTATTTGATTTTAAGTTAGTTAAGATTATCCCAAAGAAGTTTTGTACTCTGGTGTTTCAGGTGATTCTCTTTATGAAATAATCTTCATGTCACCCATGAGAATTGTAGTGTGTGTTTTTCTCCTCTTCCTTCTTTTGATTTTCCTTAAGAATATGTGCATTGAGAAATATAAACGAATACGAGAATAACATGATGAAATACTTTAACGAACCTATGATCTTATCATTCTGGAAACTTGTGCCACTGGTTCATATTTTAACCTTTCCATGCCTTCTTATCCTACATGATTTTCATCATTGTCATTCCATAAATTCACCATAGAGGATCTAGGAAACACACTGGAGCTTTCTCCTGCTTCTTTTAATATATGAGGAACAGTGCAGTGAAAATTCTTTCTGGCTTTTATTTTTAATATAAGATTAGGCCATCCTCTTTTTTTTGTTTTGTTTATCCATGTTTTTGAGAATGTCTCTCAAACCACTCCCTACATCAAAGTCATTATTGCCTGAAACTCCTTATACTCACTGTGCATGTTTCCATGGCCTTTGAGATTATCTACAATTTTGATCCTTCTGAGATTATTTTTGGTTTTTAGATTTTTTAAAAATCACTGTGGCCACATAGCATTCTTGAGAGAATATTCGTGTTTATACAATGAATTTTTGTGTCAATGGAGTCATTGTAAGTGCTGTGTAGTTTCTCAACTGAGATGCGTTGGATCTCCTTTTCCCAATAATTATGAGCCCAGTGCACTGCTGTTCTTCAATACCCATTCAAGCAGTGTGCGTGTGTATTAGGACACATATAAACACCTCTACAAAGATATAGATTGACCAAGTAGATGGGGCTGTCCTTTCAACTCTACGTAATCTAGGAAATATTTACTTTTCATTCACTTTTTCAGGGTGGATTCTTAGACCAATACATTTTGACTAAGTTTGGATTTCATCAAGGAGCTTTTTGTTCCAGGGCTTGATACAATCAGCACAATGTCATCCACAAATAGGAGCATTTGTAAATCTTTGCCATCATATACAATCTCTGTTCTATTTGGATCCTGTCCAGGACATCCTATGTAACACTGGGAAACACCTTAGGTGAGCATATGCCTCACAATTTACATCTAGCTTAATGCTGATACTTACTCATTGAACCAAGTTATCCCTTTGTGTGGCATGGGTCATTGAGCCTTGTATGATTTTAACATTAGCATGTGAGAAACTTGTTTGATATCACCAAAATTGAAAAACAAAACAAAACAAAACAAAAAGACAAGGACCTGACATTATCCTAACACACAAATAGGACTGATTACAATTGTTGGAATAATTTTGGAATTAGTTGTCTATATTCATTCAGATCATCGACTGTCCAGAATAAAGGTCAAAATTAATATAAATGAGAAAAAAGGATAAAGATGAAAAGCAGACAGTAGTCATAGCAGCTGTTTCCTCTTGTGATTAAGCATGCTATCAACTCCCCCAGATGAGAAATGGACATAGCTATTATCCAGTTAACAAGCTGGATTGTCTATATTATTCCTTCTTTGTGCCAATATTGATGACAGTAAGGTA
>NW_027555361.1:0-3599 GCF_003287225.1 Phascolarctos cinereus
TTAACGCAGGACAACCAACAGCTAAACGATGTCTCGTTGTTTGAAAGAGAAAAGTGGAAGGATAACTCCAACCTACTCTCAGCAACTCGGACTGGGGAAAACACTAGTATAGAAAACCCGCGTTGTACGAATGAGATTTTCTCAGCACTTGCTAACATTCTTCGGATTCTTTCTGTTGCAGTTTTTAAAGACAGAGAAGCTTAACGCAGGACAACCAACAGCTAAACGATGTCTCGTTGTTTGAAAGAGAAAAGTGGAAGGATAACTCCAACCTACTCTAAGGAACTCGGACTGGGGAAAACACTAGTATAGCAAACCCGCGTTGTACGAATGAGATTTTCTCAGCACTTGCTAACATTCTTCGAATTCTTTGTGTTTCAGTTTGTAGAGACAGGGAAACTTACGCAGCACATCCAACAGCTAAAAGATATCTCTTTGTTTGAAAGAGAAAAGTGGAAGGATAACTCCAACGTTCTCTAAGCAATTCGATCAGGGCAGAACACTAGTATACAGAACCCGCGTTATACGACTGAGATTTTCTCAGCACTTGCAAACATTCCTCGAATTCTCTCTGTTGGAGTTTGTAGAGACAAGGAAGCTTAACGCAGGACAACCAACAGCTAAACGATGTCTCTTTGTTTGAAAGAGAAAAGTGGAAGGATAACTCCAAGCTACTCTAAGCGACTCGGACTGGGCAGAACACTAGTATAGAAAACCCGCGTTGTACGAATGAGATTTTCTCAGCACTTGCTAACATTCCTCGTTTTCTTTCTTTTGCAGTTTGTAAAGACAGGGAACCTTAACGCAGGACATCCAACTGCTAAAAGATATCTCTTTGTTTCAAAGAGAAAAGTGGAAACATAAGTGCAACGTTCTCTAAGCAATTCGGTCCAGGCACGACACGGCTATACAGAACCAGCGTTGTATGGTTGAGATTTTCTCAGCACTTGCTAACATTCCTCGTATTCTTTCTTTTGCAGTTTGTAAAGAGCGGGAAGCTTAACGCTTGACATCTAACATCTCAAAGATATCTCTTTGTTTCAAAAAGAAAAGTGGAAGGATAACTCCAACGTTCTCTAAGCAATTTGGCCTAGGCAGTACACGGCTATACAGAAGCAGCGTTGTATGGTTGAGATTTTCTCAGCACCTGCTAACATTCCTCGTATTCTTTCTATTGCAGTTGGTAAAGGGAGGGAACCTTAACGCAGGACATCTAACATCTCAAACATATCTCTCTGTTTCAAAGAGAAAAGAGGAAGGGCAAGTCAAACGTTCTCTAAGCAATTCGGTCCAGGCAGCACACGGCTATACAGAAGCAGCGTTGTATGGTCGAGATTTTCTCAGCACTTGCTAACATTCCTAGTATTCTCTCTTTCGCAGTTTGGAAAGAGAGGGAAGCTTAACGCAGGAAATCTAACATCTCAAAGATATCTCTTGGTTTCAAAGAGAAAAGTGGAAGGATAACTCCAACGTTCTCTAAGCAATTCGATACAGCCAGAAGACGGCTATAGAGAACCAGCGTTGTATGGTTGAGATTTTCTCAGCACCTGCTAACATTCCTCTTATTCCTTCTTTTGCAGTTTGTAAAGACAGGGAACCTTAACGCAGGACATCCAACTGCTAAAAGATATCTCTTTGTTTCAAAGTGAAAAGTGGAAGGATAACTGCAACGTTCTCTAAGCAATTCGGTCCAGGCACGACACGGCTATACAGAACCAGCGTTGTATGGTCGAGATTTTCTCAGCACCTGCTAACATTCCTTTTATTCTTTCTTTTGCAGTTTGTAGAGGCAGGGAACCTTAAGGCAGGACATCCAACTGCTAACAGATATCTCTTTGTTTCAAAGAGAAAAGTGGAAGGATAACTCCAAGGTTCCCTAAGCAATTCGGTCCAGGCAGGACACGGCTATACAGAAGCAGAGTTGTATGGTTGAGATTTTCTCAGCACTTGCTAACATTCCTCGTTTTCTTTCTTTTGCAGTTTGTAAAGACAGGGAACCTTAACGCAGGACATCCAACTGCTAAAAGATATGTCTTTGTTTCAAAGTGAAAAGTGGAAGGATAACTGCAAAGTTCTCTAAGCAATTCGATCCAGGCACGACACGGCTATACTTACCAGCGTTGTATGTTTGAGATTCTCTCAGCAGTTGGTAACATTCCTCTTATTCTTTCTTTTGCAATTTGTAAAGAGAGGGAAGCTTAACGCAAGACATCTAACATCTCAAAGATATCTATTTGTTTCCATGAGAAAAATGGAAGGATAACTCCAACGTTCCCTAAGCAAGTAGGTCCAGGTAGGACACGGCTATGCAGAAGAAGCGTTGTATGGTTGAGATTTTCTCAGCACCTGCTAACATTCCTCTTATTCTTTCTTTTGCAGTTTGTAAAGACAGGGAACCTTAACACAGAACATCCAACTGCTAAAAGATATCTCTTTGTTTCAAAGTGAAAAGTGGAAGGATAACTGCAACGTTCTCTAAGCAATTCGGTCTAGGCACGACACTGCTATACAGCACCAGCGTTGTATGGTCGAGATTTTCTCAGCACTGCTAACATTCCTCGTATTCTTTCTTTTGCAGTTTGTAAAGAGCGGGAAGCTTAACGCTTGACATCTAAATCTCAAAGATATCTCTTTGTTTCAAAAGAAAAGTGGAAGGATAACTCCAACGTTCTCTAAGCAATTTGGCCTAGGCAGTACACGGCTATACAGAAGCAGCGTTGTATGGTTGAGATTTTCTCAGCACTGCTAACATTCCTCGTTATTCTTTCTATTGCAGTTTGGTAAAGGGAGGGAACCTTAACGCAGGACATCTAACATCTCAAACATATCTCTCTGTTTCAAAGAGAAAAGAGGAAGGGCAAGTCAAACGTTCTCTAAGCAATTCGGTCCAGGCAGCACACGGCTATACAGAAGCAGCGTTGTATGGTCGAGATTTTCTCAGCACCTGCTAACATTCCTTTTATTTTTCTTTTGCAGTTTGTAGAGACAGGGAACCCTAACGCAGGACATCCAACTGCTAAAAGATATCTCTTTGTTTCAAAGAGAAAAGTGGAAGGATAACTCCAAGGTTCCCTAAGCAATTCGGTCCAGGCAGGACACGGCTATACAGAAGCAGAGTTGTATGGTTGAGATTTTCTCAGCACTTGCTAACATTCCTCGTTTTCTTTCTTTTGCAGTTTGTAAAGACAGGGAACCCTAACGCAGGACATCCAAATGCTAAAAGATATGTCTTTGTTTCAAAGTGAAAAACTGGAAGTATAACTGCAAGTTCTCTAAGCAATTCGATCCAGGCACGACACGGCTATACAGAAAGCGTTGTATGGTGTGATGATTTTCTCAGCACATGCTAACATTCCTTTTATTCTTTCTTTTGCAGTTTGTAGAGACAGGGAACCTTAACGCAGGACATCCAACTGCTAAAAGATATCTCTTTGTTTCAAAGAGAAAAGTGGAAAGATAACTCCAAGGTTCCCCAAGCAATTCGGTCCAGGCAGGAGACGGCTATACAGAAGCAGAGTTGTATGGTTGAGATTTTCTCAGCACTTGATAACATTCCTCTCATTCTTTCTTTTGCAATTTGTAAAGAGAGGGAAGCTTAA